>NC_054844.1:36704231-37005064 GCF_018345385.1 Vulpes lagopus
GGGCTGAAGGCGGCTCTAAATCGCTGAGCCACCCGGGCTGCCCGTATCTTTGATTTCTAAACTCTATTTTAAAAGGAAGGATTAATTTGTAAAAACATATAACATGCCATAAAGAAATTTTAGCATTGGCTGGGGTGCCTGGATGGCTCCGTCCATCAAGTATCTGACTCTTGGTTTCAGCTCTGGTCATGATCTTGGGGCTCCAGGGGCTCCTTGCTCAGCGGGGATTCTGCCAAGGATTTTCTCTCCTGCTACCCCTGCCCCCTCATTGGTGCCTGCACGCTCTCCCTCCCTCTCTCTCTCTTTCTCTCAAATAAATCTTAAAAAAGTAGCGTTGGACTACCATATTTTTTAATATATTGCAATGTGGTCTGAGACCACATGTTTTAAAATATAAAAAATTAGGTTGGCACACAAATATGGCATGTCATTTGTTTTTCTGGATTTTTTAAAACCCTGGCACCAAGCTTTTTTTTTTCTTTTTTAAATTGAATTAATAATATTACTGTGACACCTTCCCCTTCATTAGTTATTAGCACAGGAAGGAAGCCTTTTGAGCATAAGCCAGGCCTTTAAAAGACACTAATAAAATATCTTGGTTGCTAGTACTTCAAGTTATGGGACTTGTTAAAAATGCCACAGGAAAAAAAAATAAATAAATAAAATAAAAATGCCATGGAAAGTAAGTGGTGTGAGCAGACTGAGTCCTGACTCAGGAGGTAGGAAACCTGTTCTACTTCTGGCTCAAGTCACTGGGGGGGGGATCTCTGATGTAGTCAGAAGCACAGTGAGCCCGGATTTCTTTGCTTTTCAAGTGACGCATCATAGCAGACGTGGTGGGTTATGGACACCTCAGATCCTTTCACGGGTGCCTCTCCCCCGGTTCCGATAGTAGAACTGCATCCATCTGTTTATAAATAGATAAATAGGCCAGGTGGCCAAACAACAGAAATTTATGTGCCCACAGCTTTGGAGGCTGGAAGTCCAAGGTTGAGGTGTTGGCACATTTGGTTTCTTCTGAGGTTTCTCTCCTGGGCTTGCAGCTGCCACCTTCTCTCTGTGTCCTCACGTGGTCCTTCCTCTGTGTGTGCACACCTCTGGGGGGGGCGGGGAGGGTGTCTCTGTCCATAGTTCCTCTCAGGAGGACACCAGTCAGATTGGATTAGGGCCCATTCTAACTGCTGCATTTTCTTTCTTTTCTTTTCTTTTCTTTTCTTTTCTTTTCTTTTCTTTTCTTTCTTTTCTTTTCTTTCTTTTCTTTTCTTTTATTTATTTTTTATTTTATTTATTTATTTATTTTATTATTTTATTTTATTTTATTTATTTTAATTTTAATTTTAAAGATTTTATTTGAGAGAGCATGCATGTGTACGAGAGAGCATGAGTAGGGGAGGGGCAGAGGGAGAAGCAGACTGAGAACCCACTGAGCCGCCCAGGCACCCTAACTGCTGCATTCTGACCTCCTCCACCCCATTAAGGCTCATAGGATCACATGAGTTAAGGCTTCAACAAGTGAATTTTGAGGAGACTGCAGTTGCGCACACAACATCTATTTAAAATAACCTTCATTTGTTTTAAATAGACTAGTATAAAGAAGAAACCGAAAATAGCCTCCCACCTAGTTAGTTAATGCCTATTGTTAAAGAGAGAGGGCTAAGTACATGAAAAGAGAATTCAAACTGTCTTCAGGATTATAAAAGGAAAATTAACCCTCTCCTAGCCCCTTCCTTCCACAGGGAGGCAGCCTCTTTAAATACCTTGACACAGATGTTTACTGTGCAGAGTCCAGGTGCAGCTTTCTCAGGTCTTAATGCATCACACATAATACAGATCTCTCTGTATCTGCACACCCTCCAGATTAGCCTCTTAAATGAGGCCAATTGTGTATGTTTTAGATGTAGCTTGTGACCTATTATTCATGGGCATTTAGGTTGTTTCCAGGAACCCCCTCCACCTCCATTACAAACAGTGGAGTTGGATTCTCTTTAAGAACGCATTATGGAAAGAACAGTAATGAGCCACCTCATAACAACAACTGGCATTTGATGCAGTGAAGACAACCTTTTTCACTTTCCTGCTTATTGGCCCTTACCAGTTGCGGTGAAAGGTATTTCAGTCTTTCTTACCCTCCAGCACCTGACCGTAGGCCTCCTAGGCCTGGGCCTCCTTCCTGCATAATGTGGAAGGAGGGGCTTCCCTCAGCAGCGTCAGGTCAGGTCGTATCACGCAGCTGTCCTTTCTCTTCAGGAAGGAAGGTCTATCTGAATCATTAACAGGCAGAAACTATTTTTAGTTAAGTAAAACAGTTTTGCTTTTTTTTTCCCTTTTTTTTTTTTCTTTTTCTTAAGTAAAACAGTTTTTCTTGTAAGAGTCGCTGTTTCTCTGCCCACGATGGCACATGAATCCTTTCTGGCTGCTTCCACCCTTTGGAGAGGGGCCAGCTTCCTAATGGAATGTAAGCAGTCTTACTGCTAATCAAGATTTACAGCTGAAACCAGGATAACCCGGCCGCTCATTGGATTTAGCCGACTCTCTAAGCTAGCAGCAGCAGCTCTTCTGAGATTAAGTGCGGTGCAGAGGCCCCAGGCCTGTTCTCCAGGCCTCCTCCTTCCTCAGGCCCGGCCTCTTAGCCACAGGTATCATCTGGCATCATTGTAGAAGCTGTGCCACAGTACAGATGTTCTCTGCTGAAGAATTACTTTCATTTCTGACTCATTTCAGGAAATGAGGCCGTCTATCAGAGGTGTTCTTCATTTTCAGACCCACGGAGAATTCATTTTCTCCTGGGATTTCTAACCACATGTGGGCAGTGCTTTATTTACCCAGATGTGAGAGAGAACAGTAATGAACAGCCCCTTTCTAAAGCAGGCCCAACTTCCCTGCAGAATCCAATGTGAAGACCCAGAGGAACTTATGCTCTTATTAATGTAAATATTTCTGAGGTTTTGGTTTTGTGATGCTTGTGGACATGCTGTGTGTATGGGCTTTGGTGCAGGAAAAATATAATTTAGCAGCAGATTTAAAAAGTAGTCTGGAGTGTTTCTAATTACTGTTTGTTTAGCTCACCATTGCCTTAATAAGTGGATTTAAGTAACCTTGGGGGTAGGGAATGTAATGTTCATATTATAGTCAGCCATGCAAATCAAATCCTAACTAAGTATTGCAGAGAACACACCATGGAGTCATTTTATACATATTCCATTGAATTTTAAATTTAGAACTGAGAGCCTTTTGGAATAGGCATTTTTCTACCTGTCAGGTGTCAACGTGAATTATTCATGTGTCCAGGATCAACCCCACTGTGTGCTACAACCCCATTTAAAATCCATCCCTGGGGGCGCCTGGGTGGCTCAGCAGTTGAGCATCTGCCTTCTGCCCGGGGTGTGATCCTGGAGACCTGGCATCGAGTCCACATCGGGCTCCCTGCAGGGAGCCTGCTTCTCCCTCTGCCTGTGTCTCTGCCTCTCTCTGTGTCTCTCATGAATAAATAAATAAAATATTAAAAAAATAAATAAAATCCATCCCTGGCTTTGACATTCAGTTCCCCTTTTGATACAGAAGAGAGGGAGAAACTTAAAAGCCTCTCTTCGCTTTCCCATCCTTCAATGGCTGTGATAGGAAATGGAGGGATTAAGAGGGCCTTGAACAGTGGTTCTCAACCTTGGCTGCTCTTAGGAAGCAGCCTGGGAACTTTAAAAAAATACTGATGCCTGGGTCCCACCCCCAGAGGTTCTGGCCTTGGCATTTTCAAAAGCTCCCCAGAGGGTGTTATTGAGTACTTGGGGTTGAAAAGCACAGCCTTGGGAGACCTCGCATCCCGTGGTTCCCCACTGCGGACTGGCATCACCTGGAAAGCTGTTGGAAGAAACACAGATGCCCCCCCCAATTGAAACCGCATTTCTGGAGGAGGGAGCCAGTATTTTTAGAAAGCTCCCAGAGGATTCTGATGCATAGCAAGGGTCAGGGTAAACTAACGTAATCTAACCACCCAGTATCACAGATGAGAAGAAATGAGAACTTGAAAGGCCAGATGGCATACTCAAGGATCCCAGTTGTTTCAGGAGCAGGTCTGGGACTCAGGTCTGACCCTCCTACCGGTTACTGTGCTGCCTGACGCCACCCTCTTTTATTTTGTCTGTTGTATTTATTGATGCTTCCTCATCCTTCAGGTGATGTTCCTGCCTCCAAGAGGCCTTTTCTGACTCCTCACCCATCCAGTCTGGGTAAGATGCCCTTCCTGTATGTTTGAACAGCACCCCCAGCTCCCCTCTGCACTGTTAGCTCCAGGAGCACAAGACCCTTACCCTTCTCGTCGTTTCTATAACTTGCTGGCATGTTGTAGGGTCCTAGATCATTTGTTGAGTTGAAACTCCCTGATTTTTTTTTTTTTTTATTCCTCTGTTAGTCTACATGGTTTGCTAAAAATAACCCATTTCTGTGTTAGCTTCCGAAAATAGCTTCCGATAGCAAAAGTAATTTCTCTTTGTAGGGCTCAGTGTCCTGTGGGGTCAAGATCTTATACACAAGGACTTCCCACCCCTATCCTCAGAACAGAGATTTTAGGAAGGGGGAGGCTTTTCAGGGGGCTTTTGATGCGAATGAAAACGAACTTTCTGTGAACTCACAAGTTGCTGAAGGTGCTTATAACATCCAGGGACTTTTGAATAACATACTTACAAGTGTGTGTGGTAGAAATGGAAGGGAGTATGTGGTATTTACCTGAAGACAAAAAGTGGTATGAAGAAAATAATGCTAGTTCATGGAAGTATGTTTTAAGGACTAAATTATCTCCTTTATCATACTGCATACACAACTCTGAGGAACCACATTCTCTTAGCATAGATGAATGAAATCTTTTGGCTTCTCCAGAGTCATGTGTCTTTTCAATTCATATTGATTAATTCAATTTGGGTTCAATTGATTAAAAAAAACTATCAGTCTTTTTCTGTTGTTGTTGTTGTTTGTTTTTTTACTATCAGTCTTTTGTTATCCCCATTGACTTAAAGATCATTCTTGATCAGTATCTTATTTTTATCTGAAAACTCTTTCCAAGTTTGCAGTATTTGTGTTTACTCTTAACGGCTGTACCAGAGATTTGTCTCAGGAAGGAGGCAGGCTGTACCAGCATCCCTTTAGCAGAGGTGGCCCGGAGGCCACGCACAGGGGTAACAGGACATAGCGGTTTTCCTGTTTGGAAGATGCGAAGCTCTTGGAGCTTAAACTGGGCTGAGCTGCAGGTTAAACATGAAGGCGATGGTAAGATGTTGCAGCCAGGAGAGAAGAATGACCAGAGTGTGTGGACTCACTCTGCAGTGTTAAGACATCATCGTTTCCTGCTTTACAATCAGGAAGGTGGCAGCGTGCAAGTGCAAGTGAGGCCACTTTGTGTTCGGGGGGATCTTCCTTAAATATTCTTATACATTTCAGGAGAAAGCGAAGTCACGTAGCTGGAGGTCAAGGGCAAAACATTTTAATATTATAATACTTTTGTTTATTCCGTGGGATATAAAGCATGAAGTTCGCATGACTTCTTTTTTAAGATGAAATATGAAATTTTAAAGAAGCACCTGGGTCCAGTCTCTCCTTTGCTGCTTTTTGGGTGAAAAAGGAACAGACCGGTGAAAAAAAAAAAACTTTTTGCTAAGTAACTCTATCATACTAATTTCAGAGGCCCGGCGGTACATTGTAGAAGAGAAGGGGGATGGGGGAAAGGAGGGTTTATTAACTATGTAAGACACAGTGTTCAGTGTCTCATGTTGTGCCGTCAAATCTTTACAACTGCCTTGCAAATTAGCACTTACACGTGTTCACATGTGAGTATATGTCTGTCTGTCTGTCTGTCTATCTACCAACCCACTAGGAAGCAGAGCCAAAATTTAAATCCAGGTCTATCTGATTCCAGGGTCCTTATAATTTTCTAACCAGCACGGCCTCTTACATCATGAGAGTGGAGAAATCTCCAGAAGGGAGTTTTACCGTACTGGTAGAAGCGGACTGACGTTAGCTGTCCTTACAGTTGTTAGCATTAATAGGTTATAAGCTTCCGTGACACAGTTAAAAGCATTTCTTCATAATGTCCTCTAAAGTTCTGACTTAAAAAATGGCACGTTGTCATGGCAGTGACACTCAGAGTTCCAGTGTATTCATTGTCAAGATTTAAAGAGGGGAAAAGGAATAGTCAGCAATGGCCATTTGGGGCCCAAACAATTAGAGCCTCAGGTGGAACTTTGCAATCTCTCTCCAAGCCATCACGCATTTGACTTGAGGGAGGCAGCAAAGCAACATGGTTGATAACTTGCACTTGGGTGATTCCTAGGTTTGCGAATCCTGGCTCTGTTGCCTGCTTAGCTGTGTGATCTTGGGCAAGTCACCTAATCCCTTTGTGGCCTTAGTTTCCTTTTCAATAAGGCGGGGGCATTAATAACTTGTTTAAACAACTTGCTGTTTTAAAAATTAACACAAGGCACATAAGGAGCTTGGAATATTGTGTGATACAAAGTGCACGGTAGATGTTGAGCTATTCTTAGTGGGCAAAAACAAGATGCTGCGTGACCCAGCAATTCCACTCCTAGGTGTTGACTTGAGAAATGAAAACCTGTGTCCACAAAAGACCTTCTAGCAAAAGCTTATAGAAGTTTATTCATAAGAGAAGCAACTCAAATGTCCATCCATTGTCGACTGGCAAATGGATAAACTGGAACATGCCCACCATGGAATAGCGGTTGAGTAGCAAAAAGAAGCAGATTACCGATAGAAGCAACAACATGGATAAATCTCGAAAGTGTTAACTCTGAGTCAAAGAAGCCAGATACAAAAGGCTGCATATGATTGGATGCCAGGTATATGACACTTTGAAAAGACAAAACTATAGAGAGAAATCAGCTCCTTGCTTGCCAAGGACCAGAAGGGAGTGGAGGAAACTGACTATGGAGAGGCAAGAGGAAGCTACGCGACTCTCTATTAGTCAACATGCACCGGAGTTGATGTAAACTTTTACCATATATATAGGTTAAACCTCAGATTTAAAAAAAAAAAAAAAAAAAAAATCCGGTGGTGCAACATGGCAAATAGGGAGAGAAAAAGGGGTTAGAAACAGTAATCAGAAGTTGCAGAAACTACAGATCCTCTGCAGTTTCAGTGGCTATGTAAGCTGGTGGAATGATTTCATTAATTTTCTTTTCCCAGGCTGTGAGTTGGAAAAACGTAGAAACCTGTGGAACTCTTCTGCCCAAGCATATCTGATTCTCCCCCGTGAGCATTGGTCGGCCACTCCATTTCTTTTAAGCCTCCCCATGAGAGCTGCCCTTATTTCCCAGTCACGGGGATCTCCTGGGTTGCTTTCTGGGAGAATCCTGAAGGAGCGAGGGCTGGCCATGTGATGAGGCCTTCATGGAGACTGAGCGTTGGTGTTCTGGATGAACTGACTTACTATTCCAGATTACTAAATAGCCTGAGTGCATTTGTGGGTAAGGAATGTTATCTCAGAGCATTGTTCATTCATCATGAGTCATGGAGGCCCTGGCCCCTTATCTTGGAGCTCTTGCTTATCTTAGCAGCACTGGGTACAGCTGACCACTCCCTCCTTCCTGAATTCTTTATTTGGCTTCTGTGATGCTGTTCTGTTTTCATTCTCCTTGCAACTCCCTTGTTTTTTCTGTCTCCCCTGCTGGATCCTCCTCTGCTGAGTCCTGGCCTCTAACTTTTGAGTGCCAGTGGCTTTCTTCTCTGACTGCTTCCCGTCTCGGCTCACTACTTAGGTGATACTCGTTTCCAGAGCTTTAAATACCATCTGTATGGCGAGGACTCCCATATCATACATATCCCCAGGCCCTATCTCTCCCTGGTTCTTCATCTGTTGGCTTAGACCAGTCACTTGGTTGTCTGCTGGACATCCCAAACATGGCACAGGCAAAACCACCTTCTCATTCATTTGTTTTCTAAACCTACAGGTCTTCCGTTGTTCCTCATCTTGGCAGTGACTCCATCCAGTTGCTCAGGCCCCCAAACCCGAAGTCTTCCTGGATCCCTGCCCTTTTTTTCACACCTCATATTAGACCCATTAGCATCTATCCCAAATCCAAGCACTCCTCATCTCCCATCCCACACCTACACCCAATCCCAGGCCACCACCACCACCACTTCTTGCTAGGACTTTGGAATCACTTCCCCAGCCCCTTTCCTGCCTCTACTCCTTACCTTGTGGTCGGAGTTCACACAGTAGCCATGAGAATTCTGTTTCCTACTTTTATACTATCCACAGTGACTCCTCTACAAACAATATAAAGTCCATATACTACACGGCCCCGCCACCTCCCTGTCCCCATCTCTTCTCTCTCTGCCCATTTCTCAAGGTGCTCCAGCCACACCAGCCTCTCACAGACCCTTGACATGCCACCCTCCAGCCTGGAATGCTGTTCTCCTCCTCCTCTCCACCTGCTCTCACCTCCCAAGCCCTTCCTGTCTGGGATTCTTGCTCTTGCACTTCACTCAGTTCTCCCTCAGACCTTACCCTTCAGAGCTGGCTGGCCTCCCTGACTCCCCTATCTAAAGTATCATGGTTACTGTCCATTCCTTCATCTGCTTCACTTGACTTCCAAGCATTTCTCTCTCCCTGAAGTTACGTCTGTATTTGTTTATTGCCTCTGTCCCCTAGTAGATCCTAAGCTGCATAAGAACAGTGTCTTGGCGCTCAGTAAGTGTTTTTTGAACGATTGAAAGAATAAGTGAATTAATGCTCAGGTATCCCTATATTAAAAATTAAAGAACCAAACACCTTCCTAAACCCGAGTGCTCCTCTCCATCTCTCACCCCATTTCTTGGGTCCTTCATTAAGACAGAATTTCTAAAATATTGCCTAGATCTACTACAGTTCTTCACTACTCATTTTTCTCTTTGCTCTGATCTGCTGTCTTTTCCCATCGCTCTTCTGAAATTTCTCAGGGTCACTCAAGCTCTGTGTGTTGCTGCTTCTAATAGATACATTCCTATCCTGTCTTACTAGATCCTGTGTTTAGTTTTATTATAGAGTGTAAGTTCCCTGAAAAGGGACTTTTTCTGTGGTGTTGTCTGTTCTATCTTCTGTACATAGTAGGTGCCAGAACTGGGCTTATGGTTATATGTCATGTCATGAGATGTTTGACATGAGTCTACACTTCCATTTCTTTTTAAGGGAAAAAAATTATTATTATTGCTTTTGTCATGGTGTCATATAATTATAACATTTACATAAGTAGAGAATTAAGTAATACAAGATTTGTTATGAAGAAGAGCAGCCTCTCCCCTTCCATTTTATGCTCCCCAGAGGCAAGTGTTTTCAACTTCAGCTGATATTTTGGTAATTACTTCTATGTCTTTAATTAATGTAATCGTATTGTTACTCATCTGTTTTTTAGTTTTAGGGATTATCTATTGATGAAAAAGTGAGTATTTGGCTGGGGTTCACCCACCCCCATTCCCCTCTTACACAAATTTCTCAACCACCATCCTTCCGGTTGTAATTCTGTTGTAATTTTGCTAAGATCAATATGCAGTGCTTACTTTAATACTTTCCAAAGATGAGCCCCGTAATATAGTTTAATTACTTTTCCTCTCAAGACTGCATAGCAGATATTTTTTTCTTATCTCTTCATTTTGGGTGTACTTAGGAATATATTCAACCTTAGACTCTACCCTAGTTGTAAATCTCTCAGTTGGTCAATCGCATCGAGAATGTACCAGATTCACCTTTCTGGGGAAATTTCTCTCAGACCCTCTGATCTTGTCTCTGCCTAGGTTGCTTCCTTGGCTTCTCCTTCACCACCCTCCTGAGGACTCCTTTTGCCTTCTTGTATTGGCGCCACTGATCTCTTGAAATGAATGATTTATTCTTTCTTGGTTTACTCTTCATTTTGGTTGCACAATCTCCAGTTCCTTATGGAGAAAGAGTGTAAGAAGAGAGAAGTTTGTGAGACGTGCAGGTCTGACAGTGCCTTTGTTCTCCCTGGCTTATAGCTGATGGCTTGACTATAATTCTTGGATAGAAATCATCTCTTCCCAGAATTTTGAAACCTCTGCCTTCCAGTGTTGCTCTTGAGAAGTTCTCGCCTTTTGGACTTAAAACCCTTTGTATGAAAACTATTTCTGGAAATTCCATAATAAAGTAGTTGGTGTAGGTCTGTTTGCATTTAATATGCCAGAAGCGCATCCTATTTGCTATGCAAATCCTGTCCCCCTCCTACTTATCTTTAAAGGAAAAGCAGTATCCTTCAGTTTTGGGAGAAAGATGTCCCTCAATTCTAGAAAAAAAAATGCCTTTCAATTTTGGGATATTTCTTCCATTTATAATCACTGCCCCTCCATTTTCTTTGATGATGAACACTCTATTATCTGGATATTGGCTCTCTTGAATTGGCCCCCAAACTTTCCATCTTTCCTGTTTTCCCTTTCTGTCTTTCCATTCAACTTTTGTGGACATTTCCTGAATCATATCTTTCAAGCCTTCTATTGAATTTTCAATCTGCCATCACTTTAATTTCTAAGTGTTTTTTTTTTTTTTTTTTAAGATTTTTATTTATTTATTCATGAGAGACACAGAGAGGCAGAGACACAGAGGGAGAAGCAGACTCCCTGAGGGAGCCTGATGTGGGACTCGATCCTGGGAGTCCGGGATCATGCCCTGAGCTGAAAAGGCAGTTGCTCAAACGCCGAGCCACCCAGGCGTCCCTAATTTCTAAGAGTTAATGTTTTTATTTCTCCCACTCTCTCTCTTGCTTTGATAATGTCTTGTCCTTATTTCATGAGTGTACTTTTCTCAGATAGCTGAAGATGCTATCTGAGATTTTTGTTTTTTTGTTTTTTTAAATTTCTTCATCCTGTGATTTTCTAAGTTGCTTTGCTGTTTCTCTGTTAGATGCTTTCCCTAATATCCACCAAGTCTTGTTATTCCCTCCTGTTTTAGATTAGCTATCTAAAAAGATGACCAGAGGTTCTTTGCTGGCAGATTGGGTTTAGCTTCATTCGAGGCGGGGCTGCTTGTTTTTGCTTTGTTTAGGAAATCCTGATGTGTTTTTAGGTTGTTTGTTTGTTTGTTTGTTGAGCTGACCAGATCCTCCAGAGAAAAGATGACTAGTAAGAAAGCCAAGTACAAGGCTGGGGTATTTCAACATTCAGCAGTAGTATTTTGTGTAATCTCTCTTCAGTGTGAAATCCCAGTCCTCAATTATGCCTCGAATCCTCTGGTCCAAAGATCCTTTGTTGACTCTTTTCAGGGAATACATTCTCGGTCTTTTCCTAGATGGGGTCTGGGAGTTCAAAGGCAGTTACTTTCTCCATGGAGTGAGGGAGAGAATCTGGGGGTCTTTCTACTTCTTAAACAGATTTGCAGCCAATTCTCTGCCCACCTTCACCTCCAGTTCCAGAGGAACCTGGTGCTGCCAGTCCCTCAGCCTCTTGAGGGTTTATCATTTAAATGACATTGCTTCTAGGTAGTCCTAGTTTTGGATTGAGCTTTCTCCAGTCTGCTTAGCTAGTCTCCACTTAACTACTTGCTCTCCATCTTCCAAAATTGTGTTACCATCTCTTCTACTTTGCCCTTTTTATCAGTTTATGTCCCAGTGGTGTTTGAGGAGGAAGCAGGACTCAGCGCAGGTGTTTAGTACTCCACCTTTATTTATTTTTAAGATTTTATTTATGTATTTATTTGAGAGAGCAAGAACAGAGCGGGTGGGAGGGGCTGAAGGAGAGGGAGAAGCAGACTCCCCGATGAGGGGCTGGATCCCAGGATCCTGGGATCATGACCTAAGCTGAAGGCAGACACTTAACTGACTGAGCCACCCAGGAGCTCCTAGTACTTCCACCTTTAAATGAAAGCCTCACGTGACATGTTTTTCTTTGTCATTTGTGAGGCATTTGATCACACTGTGAAATGGGAGTTCTTTGTAAATTGTGAATCCATTTTCACTGGCTTTAGTTCTTCCCTTAGATACTGTTGGGGTTGAGTACAGTGGCAAGTTCCCTGAACCAGGAGTTAGGAAGCTTGGGTCCTCTTCCCAGATTTAATACTGAATTCTGGGCATCCTCTCTCACCATGATCTTTGTTGTGCCCAAGATTGCGAATCCGAGAAACCACCAAGGAGCCAACACCGATGCAAGAGCACGAGGGTTTATTAGCAAGCTCGAGCTTGGGTCCAAGTATACCCGACACAGCGAAGCAGGGACTTGGACTTCGAAGTGAGTTACAGCTGGGTTTTTTATAGGCTGGTCTAGGGGATTTTCAGAAGGGGTGGAAGAATTTCTCCAAGTTCTGTTTACATTCTGATGTGGGGCTTTCAAGGGCATTGAGCTCTGTTCTTATTCTAATATGAGACTTTCTACCATGGGCGTGGGCTCTGTTGTCTTTCTGATATGGGATTACCTGCCGAGGACATTGAGGACATTCTGCAGTTTTTCCCATAAAGTTCAGCTCTTATTCCCAGGAGCCTAAGATGGCTGTACTTGTGCTAATGCTAAACTTTAGGTGGGATGGCCTTAGTTTTTCTCGGCCTCCACAATTTTTTCATCGGTCAGTCCAAGAGATTGAAGTCAGATGATTTTAGGATCTCTTTTTTACTCAAAGACTGATTTTATGTCTAAGAAGTTGGGATGATCATGTGTAACTGAACACCTGATTCGGAAACAGAGTCACAGCAGCCTGCCAGAGAAATGCAGAAGCGAAACTTCTCCTTGTGTTTGTCGTTCAGTCTCTGACTCTGGTATCTGTAAAGTCTCAAGTGAAATTGCAATCCACGTTTCATGAACAAGAAATTGTTAAAAATTCTGATTTTTTTTTTTCCTCTAGGGTCTTTTCAGCTGATGGTAGTTCAGCTGCAAAGCCTACTTGGATCCATGTCCTTGATAGGGAGAGAAAGTGTTAGTGTTGAGCCAGAAAAATGGAGAAGATAATAGAGAAAGAGGTCTGGTTTCTTTCCTTTCCACCCTCTAGCAGGGATGGCCATTCTCGGTAGCAGCCCACCAGGAAGCGTGTCCTTCCCATCTGGGCCGTGTGTGAGTAGATAAAAGCCACATCTGTATTTTCTCTCTCTTCCACATTGTGGTTTCTTGTTAGATGGAAAGACTGAGTGGACGTTGCATGTCACTGTGGTTTTGACTGGCTGGTTTGATCACAAGCCATTGTGCTCGGTGGTGGTCAGTACAGTGACTGAGGAGAAAATGTGATCTGTGAGGCCGGTGACCCTGTGGGCCGGAGGCCAAGGTGAGGTTCCTTAGGGCAGCACTTTCCAGACTGAGCTGCACACCAGAGCCACCAGAGTGCCCAGTTACTGACAGAATCTCTGTGGGGTGGGGCATAGGAATCCTTTTGTCAGAGTTTCCCAGGTTAGTAGGGATACACTTGCTTCTTATACTGACTCTGGGGACCTGTTGTCTTATGGATGGGAGGCCAAAAAGAAAATTGGACTCTTGAGCATTTGCAGAGCTCAGGACGAAAATCCCAGAACAGAAACTGAACCTTGCACACCTGGCCAGCAGACACGTGTATCAGTCCTGGAAAGGATTTCATACTCTCACTGCTTTCCTCATGTCCTTATTTCATACCCTTTCCCCTCATTCTTAGTAGATCATCTTCTTAAATCACAGAGGGAGTGGAAACCTTCGGGGGACAATGCCTGCACTCCCTTTCTCCCCTCAAAAAAATGTGCATGTATGTAATACACATATAAACTTATGTTCACACTTAACTTTGCTTCTCTGATTAAGGTTAACCCCTCTACCTATGCCTCTCTCCATCTGTGACCCCTCCTGTGTATTTTTCCTTCACTCTTTTCCATCAACATTTGTGTGTGCATGTGAATATGTAATATATGTAATATGAGTACATGCTTCATCTTCCAGAACAAGGCACAGCAAACAAAACTCTACCTGCCTCAACTGTGGCCAGCCTAGGTTCTTCTGTGTCTCATTCATAAGCTCATTCAGCCCACCAGTCTGTATTTATTAGAGTCAGGAATGTGCACAGACTGGCTAGGCACTGAGCTTCAGCATCAGACTACACAAACATAATCCCTGCTCTCATGATGCTTATGGTCTCTTTGTAACCAGACTCCTTTAAAAATTATTGTTCTTGGGAGGCCTGAGTGGCTCAGTGGTTGAGCGTCTGCCTTTGGCTCAGGGCGTGATCCCAGGGTCCTGGGATCAAGTCCCACATCGGGCTCCCCACAGACAGCCTATGTCTCTGCCTCTCTCTCTGGCCTCCCATGAATAAATAAATTTTTTTAAAAAAATTATTGTTCTTACTTTGGCCGTTACAGAAATAACACATGCTTGTGTTCATAAATTTTGAAGTAGCTTCCTAATGGGAAGCTACTAAAAGGTTTAATGCAGAAGAGTATTGGGTCAGAATTTCATTTTCAAAGTTCACTTAGGCTGCTGAAAGGAGAATGGATTGGGGGGTGCGGGGAGAACTGTTGGCAGGTGATTAGTCAGGAAATTTCTGTTCTAGCCCAGGTCAGGGCTGCTTGGCATTGTAAGATGGAAAGAGGAACACAGACTGAAGATATATTCAGAAGCATAAGATGGTGAATGTTTGGCTGTGAGGATGAAGAGGAGAGGGGAGTCCAGGATGATACCCAGGTTTCTGGCTTGACCAGCTGCATAGATGGTAGTGCCCTTTACCGAGACAAGAAATCGTGGAGGAAGAAGTGTGTGTGTGTAAACAAATCCCGTGTGAACATTCTGTGAGTGTGAGATGTCTGGGAAGTTTCCAAGTGGAGGTGTCACAGAAGAAGTTGGATGTATGAATCTGGAATCAAGAGACCACCTGAACTAGAATAATGCTTTGGGAACCTTTTATCTAAAGCTGTTAACAGATGCCAGGGCTAAATTACAGAGGAGTAGGCCGTAGGTGGAGCCCTGAATATTTTCAGAAGTAAAGCTCCAATCAGGGAGGAGGCGCCAACAGAGGGGTGGATGAACTTGTAAGAGAAGAGAGTCTTTGAAAGAAGTCATGGTCAGCTGTGTCAAAGGTTGCTGAGATGTCAGATAAGGCCAAAATGTAAAATAGATGTTGGGCCTCGGGATGACCTGAGCCAGTCAGGTGGCAGGTGTCCAGAGGCTGGTCCCTATAGGAGGGGCGCTTGCTCACGCAGAGCTGTGGCAGTAAGATTAAGGATTTTGGACTATGTTGTAATATGGCAGATGCAGTGGAAAAGGCTGATGAAGTTTTTCTTATCCTTCTTACGATAGCTTTTTATCTTATGATTGCCTCTTTATTGTTTTGTTTTGATTATCAGAGTAGTATGTACTCATTGTAAAAGTTTTAAGCATTAAAAAATATGACTGAGAATAATCTCTATAACTGCATTCCCTCCTGACTACCATTACTAGTTTGAGGCATAGCCTTTCAGATTCTTCTATGCATATGCTATCACGTACCACATCGGTGCATATTTACTTGTCTAAAATTGGATTTATTGCCATATAGTCTGCAAAAGCCTGTATTGTCACCTGGTGTGTGTTTGGTCAAACACCTAATCACATGAATATATACAGTTTTCTATCATGTTGTGACAGATTCTCTGGATATTTGGGTTTTATTTAGACATCTTTGCCTTCTGAAACACGATGCTACACTGAACATACATGTAGATATTTATTTGTGCATTCCTTACATATATGTGTGTACAGGGATTTCTGTGGAACAGGTTCCAAAAATGGAGCTGTGGAGTCAAATGGAGCATGTGGAGCATGTGCATTTGACGTTTTGATAGTGTGACAGTGGCCAAGGCAAGGGGCTTTTTCTTTCTTTCTATTTTCTTTCTTAAGATGGAAGAAATTGAAAAAAAAAAAAAAGATGGAAGAAATTGGAGCATGAAAAATATCGACGAGGGGCAAATGAAGAGTAGATCAAAGTCACAGGAATAAAATGCTGGATGTCCTATAGTAAGATGGGTACCAAGGCATGGGAAGAGGCTTTAGGCCAAGGAGGATGAGCAGGTGGGGAGCAGGGTCCTCCATCACTGTTGCAGCCCCAGAGCCTTCACCAGTGCTGGCACATGGCAGGCAGCCAATAAATACTTGTTGTTTGAATGAATAAATGAATGTAGTTTGGCGGCAGTGGAACTGCATGATGTTTCTCTCTAAAAGCATCTAGTTTTCCACTTCCTCTATAAAACAGAAGGTGAAGAGATCTTACTGAAACTGGCAAAGGAGAAGTTGGAAATTTGAAGGCCTGTCTTGCTTAGCAAACCCAGTTGCCCAAGTCAGGTAGGACTCCGAGACAGGGCGTCTCTAAATTTCCCTCCAGTTGGGAAAGGCCTGTTGATTCTGAGGCCCTAAGACCCCTGGAGTCCATCTAATTCTGTTCATACCCACTACCACCATTCTGTTAGTTCCAGCCTGGATTTACTTTTCTTTTTTTTTTTTTTTTAAGATTTATTTTTATTTATTTATGATAGAGAGAGAGAGAGAGGCAGAGACACAGGTGGAGGGAGAAGAAGGCTCCATGCCAGGAGCCCGACGTGGGACTCGATCCTGGGACTCTAGGATCATGCCCTGGGCCAAAGGCAGGCGCGAAACCGCTGAGCCACCCAGGGATCCCCGAGCCTGGATTTTCTTATGAGAGCAGCCTCTTAAATGATCTCCGATCTCCTCTTGTATATCACTCAGAACTCGATTTAGAGACCACCTCCTGCAACCCCCAGCCAGGATGGCTCTGGAGTGCCTTCAGCGTCCCTGCCCTGTGTAGCAGCTGTCCCCCTGGATGGCCAATTGTATGTTGTTGTTTTTACCTAAAACCTTCAAATATAAATATCTTTTTTTTCATATATAAATATCTTAATGGACAATTTTACATCTCTGAGACCTGTAGTGCTTAGCTGGTGTTGCATGCTACATAAATGATTGGTATTATTTTGTGTGAAAGCTCGATGCTTATATAAATTTGGTAGACAGAAAGGGAGGACAAGGACAAAAGCAGACATGAGATGAACTCCTAAGGGACGGGTAATTTAAGACATTTGATCCTGGAACAAGCCTCAGGATTATTACTCCCTAGGGAAAGACATTCTGCTTTAAGTGTCATTTGTATTAGTTATTTCTGTAATTAGCATGTTAAGTGCATATTTTGAGAAAATTTAAATACCTTGCAACTCTAAGGTGATTTAACTATGTCCCAACGATCTATTTATTTTTAAAATTTCAAATAACTACTTTGTGGTATTTTCTAGAATGGAAAAGCTTGAGTCTCTTAAACTGCATCTGGCCAGCTGGAGGATAATCACATGATGAAGTCCCCGATGGGATTCTAAAAGAAATGGCCTTCCAACGCATTAAGTAAAGAGCTCCCAAATTAGGACTGGAATGTTCCTGTGTGGTTCCACTTGTCTTCCCACCCCCATCACCATTCCCAGCCTCGTCTACACTGGGGAGAGTAATGGGAGGTCCTTACTAGCTGGCAACTGAACTAGTGTTTCAAATTACAGAATCAGAGTGTAATGAAAGAGACACCCGGAGTTGGTTATTTTTCTGTGGTGCAGAGGGCCTGGGTTCAATGCCGGGGACCACCTGGAGAGGTGCTTGTCTGATGTGAGGGATGCTTCTGGTTAATTCAGTTGGTTACAGGTCTGCCTGCCTTTGGCTCAGGTCATGATTCCAGGGTCCTGGGATCCACTCTGTGTTGGGCTCCTGCTCAGCAGGGAGTATGCTTCTCCCTCTGCCTCTGCCTGCTGCTTCCTTGCTTGTACGCGCTCTCTGTCTCTCTTTCTGTCAAATAAATGAATAAAATCTTAAAAAAAAATTCCCATACATTCAAAAATTAAGTAATGAGTATGATTTGGAAATACTTAAATAGGACAGCCTGGTGGCTCAGCGGTTTAGCGCTGCCTTCAGTCTGGGGCCTGATCCTGGAGTCCCAGGATCGAGTCCCATGTCAGGCTCCCTGTATGGAGCCTGCTTCTTTCTCGGCCTTTGTCTCTGCCTCTCTCTCTCTGTGTCTCTCATGAATGAATAAATAAAATCTTAAGGAAAAAAAAAAAAAAGAAAGAAAGAATATGATAGAGAATGTGTAAAAATGGGATTTACATGTTTCTTGAGTTCTCTTCACGGTCTCTTAAGTATTAGACTGAATTTACAGCCAGCTTCCTAATTTTTGATATAACAGAACATTTAATAAAGTGCTGTCGGTGCTCTTATTTCTTGAGATACTCTGAAGGCTGTGTGTCTTGAAAAAAAAAATGAAAGTTTCAAACATATCATTTTCTCCCTCTCTCTGTATATAATACTTGTAGCTGATACTCATCTAGTGTTTACTATGTGCAGGCACTGTGCTAAACATTTCACACGCCACATCTTCAAAACAACCCCGAGGGGAAGTACTATCATTCCTAGTTTTCAGGTGTAGACTTTGAAGCATAGAAAGATTGACTAAACTGGCCAAAGTCACATAGTGAGGAAGTGGTGGGTCTGGGATTTGAAATCCGGTCTATCTCATTCCAGCAGCCAGCCTGATAGAAGTTATGCATCCATTTGGTAAGTCATTCAGATAATTATGGAGTTCCTAACGCATCCCAGATACTGTTCTAGGTGCTTGGGACTCAGCTACCCGCAAACCCCCTCATGGGATTCGCTTTATATGTAATAATGAAGTTATTATTAATTACTAAAGGAAAGCACAGCAGGGCAAGGTGGTGCAGAACAGTAGCTGTATCATTGGGCTGTTAATGTTAGGATTTCAGGGACAGCCTCTCTGAGGCAGGCATATTGAACAGAGACTTGAATGATGCGAGAGAGCAAGCTACTGAAGGCCAAGGGACAGTGTGTAATATGGCTTCAAGCCTAGCCTATAGGCTCCTGGGTTTAAATTCTGATTCTCTTGCTCATTAGCTGTGTGTCTGTGGACAAAATGCTTGACTTGCCTGTGCATCTTCATCAGTGACATAAAGGTAACTGCAATATTTATTTTTTAGCTTATAGGGCTGTCATGAGGATGAAATGGGCTCATGTATAAAAATCTTAGCTATAAAACAGGCATTGGAATATAAGGACTCTCTAAGTGTTAGCTGGTATATTTTAGGCACTATGGGAATTGTGGGAAGTAGCTGGTTTATGGATCTGTTATTTAACTGGTAGCTTAAAGCAAAATCTGGGTGGACTTTGAAAATTCAGCTTATAGGACTCATTGAGGAGTTAAATGTAAGCGTCTGAAGGAAAGGAGCCAGGGATGACTCCAGTAATTTTGATCTGATTAATTTACTGGATTTGAGGTCCATTTATTAAGATGGGGAAGACTGCAGGGGGGAGTGCATAGCAAGCCTTTTTGCTGGAGAGAAGGCTAAGTAGAGGGTGGAAATCAAGAACTTGTCGTTAAGATTGAGACACTTCTTAACGTGGTCATCTTCTGTATATGTTCACTGTAGAAAATTGGAAAACATAAACAGATAAGAAAAACACCTGACATTCCAACACCCGTTCTCTTTTGTTTAATTTATTTTTATCCCACACAAATTTAGATCATAAAATATATGTAGGGTTTTTCTTGTTAGTTGTATATACTTTTCAGTTTATTGGAAAATGGCTCATGACAGAGGGGAGCGTTAAAATATAGGCAAGGTGATGAGAGCCCTAGGACTGTAAAAGTCCTCTACACTGACCACCACAGACAGCAGTTATGGACTGAAGCGTACAAAGACGTCTCCAGCTACGGAGGGTAACGCATATCATAGATCTTGTTTACGCTCATCTGTCTATGGTCCCCCAAGGCCTGCTACCTGGTGCAGCTTCACCCACAGTTGTTAGCAGAACTACACTTTGTGATAGAATGAATGCACATTACCCAAAACTTACATTGTAACCATTTTTAAATGTACAGTTCAGTGGCATTAAGTAGATTTACAGTGTTGTGCAACTGTCACCACAGAAAAACATCCTTGGAAGTTTTTCATCTTACAAAACTGAAACTCTACACCCATTAAGCAGTAATTCCCCTTTCTTCCATCCTCTTAGCCTCTGACAACCACCGTTTTACTTTCTGTCTCTGGATTTACCTACTCTAGGGATATGAGATAAGTGGAATCATATAGTAGTTGTCCTTTTATGACTAGCTTTATTTCATTTAGCGTAAGGTCCTTGGGATTCAGCTACCCGCAAACCCTATGAGGATTTCACTCATGTTGGAGCGTGTGTCAGAATTTGCTTTTTAGGGCTAAATAATATTGCATTGTATGTTTTGTTCATCCATTCATCTATAGTTAGGTACTTGGTTTGCTCCCACCTGTTGGCTGTTGTGAAAAATGCTGCTGTGAAAAGGGGTATACAAATATTTGTTTGAGTTCCTGCTTTCAATTCTTTTGGGCCATATACTATACGCAGTTTTATGATCTACTTTTCTGCATTGAAGTCCATTGTTAAAATTTTGTGTGATGAGCATTCTTCTACAAAGTCATTTTAAATAATTGTATTATATATTATCAATAACTGTGTTGTCAGACTTAAGCAAGCAAGAATTGTTTCCTGGAAATAGAATTATAAGACGGAAGAATGACTAATATTAAAACTTTTGCTACATTTGCCAAATTGCCAACCAGAAACTCCTACAACCCAACACTAGCAAAATATGTATGTGTTCTCTGCTTCTTTGCTAATATTAGGTATTAGTAATTATTTTCTGTCAATTTGATAAATAAAAATGGTATATTCTGGTTTTCTTTTTTGAGAATTTACGGTTCACTCTCTGGGTTTAGTTGTTGCAGATTACTGGGGAAAATACTGATTTGGTAAACACTCAACACATGAGATGATGAATGATGATGACAGTCTGGGGTCCTTCCTACTCTTTAATTCTAAGGCAATTGCAAGTATTTTACTCTGTGTATATATGACAAGCTGTGTAATTGGGTTTTGAGATCTTCTGTTTTGTGTGCTAAATACATTCTTAGTAGTTAAACTTTAACACTTCTTTACTTAGAATTCAAAAATCTAAAAAGTGCTGAAAAGAATTTTTTTGGTAATCCATTTGGTTATAAAACTTGACAGATTATAAGACTGTATGTCAACTATTCTCAAAGACAAAAACAAACCAAAAAAAACTCTGACAGATCTGAACTTATTTGGTGGAGAAACCTGACCTCAGCCCGCCTGAGACTATTTATATATTTTATTTATCCCACTTAGAGTGACTGTTCATATTGTTGGCTGCAAAACATGAGTTTGTTTGAGTAAGGGGTGCTGTCCCAGACCCCAGTGAGGGTGTATAGTAATATATACTATTTACATATAAAGAGTTATTTTCTTTTTAAATTCTGAAACACAAAGGTTTGGCATCAAAGATATCGGATAAGGGGACATGGACCCATAATTATTTTTCTTGCATTTCTATGTTCTCATCCCTCCTGGGCTTCAAAAACTCATTTTGAAATCAGGCCTACCCTGGTAGGGTGAACATGGAGTTACAACTCAATGTGCTTTGTGTTTAAAGACAATAGAAACTTAAGTGTGGTGTCTTCTTTCATCCCCAGGACATGTATAATCACTATAATCTGGGGACTAACAGGTCAATGACTAGAACCAGGTTTCAGCTGAGCTGTAGCCAAATGCAAACTCAGGACCCTGAGGGTCCTGGAAGGCCTGGACCAGTTGAACTGTGAAGTGATAGCAATAGCCTTCCAAGATATTGTTGCAACATATTTCTATAATTAATACCACTTGTCCTTTATAGAACATAAACTGTCTTAGCCAAGCTTTTAAAAACAAACCAAATTGGTAAAATTAAATAAAATCATGCTCCAGTTATATGACTGATTATTATTAATGCTGTTAAATCTAAATTTTTAAAAATGTGTTTATTAAAGTGGTAAAGATGGCAGAAATGGAAAAGTTGACTCAAATTCATGTGGAATTGTAAGGAGCCCTGAATAGCCAAAACAACTTTGAAAAAGAAGAACAAAGTCGGAGAACTTACATTTCCTGATTTCAAAACTTACTACAAAGCTACTGTAGTAAGCAAAACAGTATGCTACTAACATATGGATAAGCATATAGACCAATAGGATAGAATCTAGAGGCCAGAAACAAATCTATAGCCAATGAAGTTTTGAGAAGGGTGCCAAGTACGCTCAGTGAAGAAAGAAGAATCTTTTTAACAAACGATGTTGTGACAACTGTATTTCCAAATGCTGAAAGAATGAAGTTGGACTGAACCTTATACCATATACAAAAGATTAACTCCAAATGGATCAACAATTTAAATATAAGAGCTAAAGCCATAAAACTCTTAGAAGAAGACAGGAGTAAATCTTTATGACCTTGGACTTGGCAGTGGATTCTTAGATATGACAATAAAAGCATGGACAACAACCATAATAAAGTAGATACATTGCTGATGGGACTGTGAAATGGTACAGCCACTGTGGAAAACAATTTGGTGGTTCCCAAAAAAAGCTCAACAGAAAATTACCAGATGTCTCAGCAATTCCACTACCAGGTATATACACAGAGGAACTGAAAACAGAGACTCAAACAGATACTTGTCTGCCATTGTTCATTGTGGTATTACACCAGCCCAAAGGTGGAAACAGCCCAAGTGTCCATCAATGGATGAATGAATGATTGATAAAAAGTGGTTTACTGCAGACACAGCCACACACATTTGGTAGAATGTTCAGTCATAGGAAGGGGTGAAGTTCTGACACATGCTGCCACATAGGTGAACCTCGATATCATTATGCTAAGTGAAATAAGCCAGAAACAAAAGGTCAAATACTGCAGGATTCCACTCGTATGAAATATCTATAATAGGCAAATTCAGAGAGATGGATAGTGTATTAGACGTGACTGTGGCCTGTGGGGAGGGGAAATGGGAAGTTACTTCTTAGCGGTAACAGAGTCTCTGATATGATTAACAAATAGTTTTGGAAATAGTTGTGATGGTTGCACAACATTGTGAACAGAATTAATGCCACCAAATCGTACACTTAAAAATGGCTAAAATGGAATTTTTTTTATGTTTTTCATATGTTAGTATAATAAAAATATTTTAAGATGTTAAAGGAACTAATGGATTCATTCAGAATCTGAGAAGTTTGTGATACACATTGGGCTTTTCTGTAAAAGCGTTAGCTAACTTGGTTGGGATGTGAGAATGAACAATGTGATAATTGTTCCCAGCTCTTCAAGAGGAGACATGTTTAACTTCCAGGTGTATTTTTGGAGCTGAATTTTTGGGGGGAGGGTTGTGGGAATAGGGAGAGGCAGTGCATAAGAGGAGCTAAAACAACTCTAAACCTCATGGAAATACAACAAGATGAAGAAAATTGTGTTTATCAGAGCTCTTCTCAGGGATAATGTTGTTTGTGGATGAAAGAAATCCTTGGAATTGTCACTAGGGTAGGGCCGGAAGGGCGAGATGCCCAAGGGACTCACTGAACTGTCACTCTTTTGTTTTTCTATAAAGGAGGAGCATGTTTCTGTTTGATGCATTGCTGGAGCAGTGGGCAGTGTGAAAGAAAGGCAGAGATCTTCCTTTTCATAAATATTGTCAAAATATTTGAATAATATCATCTTGAAGGAACACTATATTATTAGCCTGCCTTGGTATGAACATACCTCACTGTGGCCCAGTGCAGTATGTTTCTGGAAATATAAAAACTCTGTTATCATTATGTAAGTAATGAGACTACATTCTGAGGAATTGAAGAGCGCTAGTGACTTTTTAGAATGACACAGAGTTTATAATTCATCCCATCTTTGGTTCGCTCACTTATGGAGACTCTGTAATATATTAAATATTATTTCAAATCCTGAAGAAACAAAGAAGAGTAAGACAATGGCTTATCCCCCAAGAGCTCATAGACCAGTGGAAAAGAAAAATGAATCAGGGCCATACAATACGATAAGGGGGACAGACACCTATATCTTCCCAAGATTTTATCTTCTGTGGTGGTGGCTAATTGTGAGAACACAACTACCATGTGATTATTTGGGCTTCTGTTCAGTATAGGCTGAAATTTTGTGTAAGATAATCACTCATCTTTGTCTTCCACACTCTAGAAGAGCAACTGAAAAATACTGTTATAATAACTGATAATGCCAGTTGAGTTTTTGGACACCTATACTGGTGACCTGACAGGTTTTACTAGACAATGAAAAGTGCTATAGGAGCATGAAGTTGAGGCAAGTAACTTGGTACATAACTGGCGATGTTGGAATACATATTTAAAGAAAGGGTAAAATGTGTGTGAGGAGGCAATGAAGGGATGTGCATTCCATTCCAGATGGAGTGTACTTAAGATGAGTTTAGAAATAAAAAGGTTGGGGTACCTGGGGTACCTGGCTCAGTTGTTTAAGTGTCTGCCTTCGACTCAGGTTATGATCCCCAGGTCCTGGGATCAGGGATCACTTTGGGGTAGCTGCTCAGCGAGGAGCCTACTTCTCCCCTCTCTCTGCATCCCCCCGTCCCCACTCTCACTTTCTTTCTCTCTCTGTCTTCCTTAAATAAGTAAATAACATCTTTAAAAAAAATAAAAAGCATAAAACTTGGTGACTGACCAAATGTCAAGTGTGGGAAAGAGAAAAGTGAAGAATGACCCCAACTCTGGCTTAGGTAGTTGAATCAATGCTAATATAGTACATTAATCAAAATTGGCAAGCACAAGAGGGGGGAACTTTGGAACAAGGCAGTTTTTACCATAATGTAGGGAGAACATTTATTAATTTTTTCAACTGCCTGATGGATAGTATTGAGTTTCAGACATGTGTCAAAAATTTCCTTACCCTAACAAATTTGACATCTTCATGAATGATGTCTTTCCCTTCGTCCTTTGTTCCTTCCCCTTCAGCTATTTCTTCTACTTCCAGAATTATCTGAGAGAAAGAAAGAGCACATACCAGAGACAGAGAGTGAGAGAGGACACTTTTGCCTTAGGATAGGAAAAGCAGGACTCTTATAATAACCATCAAATGCAATTTGAAATTGCATTCCAGAAATTATTAGAAGATAATGTCACTTTTTTTTTTCATTTTAATATTACCGTTATTGAGTTGAAGTGCCAGTAACAGGCTAGGATAAAAAAAAAATCATCTATCCAGATTTAGAAAAATGAGGAAACATTTCTTGAGTCACATCTCTTTTCATTGCGAGTAGTAGCCAACAGTGTGTAGGACATTAAGGTCATTTAAAAATATTTGCTGAATTAATGTTATTTTTTTCACATTTGAATTTATTTTATTAAAAAGAAGTGTCAAGATAAAAAGTCAAGAGGAAAACTTGGTGCCTTAGCAAGGTTAAGAATGCCATAATTTGTTAAAGATTGAAGTAAAAATAAAATAATAGCCAGTATTTATATAGTACTTAATACTTTTCACGTCACTTTTATATATGTGTCAGTTAATTTGTTCTCCACAGTGACCTTCTGATGTAGGTATTATTATCTACACTTTATTGATGAGGAAACAGATTTAGGGTTAAACGGTATGCCTGAAGCCACAGTCATACTATGTAGAGGTCTTACAATTCAGGTGCACTGCCCCGCGTGGTAAAACGCAACCATCTTAGCCTTGAAAGAAACTCTCCTGTCTTTGTGTTTTATGTCTCATTATTAACTTTCTTTTCATATATGGTGACTCCTTGGCCTCATTTTAGAATCTCATTTAGTATGACAGGGTCTGTAATCTGCAGGCTTACAGCCCATGGATAATATGGGAAATAGGTTTTCCCCTACTTAATTGTCACCGAAATACAATAGATCCTGTTAAACTGAGACCAGAGAAAGAGATATTAGAACCTGAGGATCAAATATGCCTCCCACGGGATGATGCAGGACCTGTTGGGTAGGCTCAGTTGGAAGTGATGTGGATAGTGAGACTAGGTGGACCCATGTAATAGCTGGAAAGTGTGAAGTGATAGAGAATGATGGCTCAGGTGTGTAGTTACTTTGGGAATAGTGAGGGGTGGCTGCTAGCATTCAGGTCAAATATCACATAGATGCTGAGACCGGTTTTCAGAGACATCTAGTCAAATGGGAGCAGAGTTTCAGGTACAGGACTGCCTGGCAAATCATTAAACATCCTGCCCAGTCTGAATATGTGAATACACCCTCATTCGCAAGGTGAATAGGCCATTCCTTTGATGTTTCTTGTACAATCACTAGATCATGACATTCCTGAAGACAGTTTCTCTACTTTTTCATCTTGATGTTTGTACTCCTTGACACCTGCGTGTCTTTAGCCATTTGCCAGAATATTGTTATCCGTTTACTTATTTTGTGGAGCTTTTCCATTAGTTCTTCTAATTGTGCTAGCTGTATAATACATTTCACTATACCATTCTATCATTTGTTTTTCAAGATATGTTGTTTGCTAATATCTATTTGACTTAATATGTACAATGTGATCTTGATTCCTTATCAACTTATGTTTAGCAATGGCGGGGGGCCTTGGAATTACCTCAGGTGAGGAGATAAATCAGTATATTAAAAAATATGTCCAATTCTGGAATTGGACAGGTTCAGATTCTCATTGTGTCACTTTTGGTGGTTGACTTCAGGCAACTAATAACTTCAAATTTTCATCATCTGTGAAAACAAAGATAAAAATAGGATTGAATAAGATAAGATGTTTAGAAGAGCCAAGCATAAAATAACACACTCAGGAAATTTCTGTTTACATTTTTTGCATATCTCTGGGTCTGTGTACATGAACTTAATTTATATTTATACAATGCTATATTTTTTTACAACATGCTTTTGAATTGTCATTTGTGTCCTTTGCACAGCCCTGTGAGATAACAAGGGAAAGTAGTTTTATTAACAGCTTCAGATAAATAAACTGAGACTAAGTTATTGCCTATGATCATGCAGCTACATTGCAGAATCAGGACTTGAAGTTAGTCCCTTTAATCCATGCCCAGTGCCCTTTGCACCGGGTTCATCTATTTTTATCTACTGTCTCTCAAATATTCACTATGTGTCTGATTATTTCAGTGGTAACCAATCACTATAATAAATGTCAGTTGGACCCACCCACTTCCATGCTGGTGCCTTTAGATAAAATGTGAGTGCCTAATTGTGATTATTTTTATTGCCCGGGTACTACGTATCAGGCACTTTGTTTTTTTTTACTCATGAATTTCCTGAAAGGTCTTTCTTGTGTTTTCTGATGGATAATAGATTATCTAAGTTACAAAATTATAGATAATAGCTCCTTTTATCACCCACTCTAAGTCTCAGATTTGCTTTACTATAGAAATGATCTATTTTGCAATCTGATAATAAGAGTTACTCCATTTCTTCTAATTGACAGATGAATAATCATATGAATTGCAACTCTCTGGTGAGGTTTCTAGTGTGGTGTTATGAACCCATTAAAATGACTACACCTCTAGATATTGGGTCCTTTGTTTTGTTCTGCTAAATAAGTCAGAACCAGTACCACCAATGACTGTATTGCTTTAATCTTACTATACTTACCTATGTTGATAGTTTTTAAAATATGCTGTTCTTTCACTTTCAACTAATTGTTATGTGATTATTAAATTTTAGAAAAGTAGAAATTTAGTGTTTTTTTTTTTTTTACCTAAACCCTCAATTATTTAACTTTTACCTACATAAACCAATTGATAGATGTGTGCATGGTGTTTTCCACAACATTCCTTCAGTACTCCATAAGTCTGTGTAGCGTGGCACTTACTAATTAGCTTAAAATTAACCTTCATCATGTCTCAATTTCTTTTTCTCAAGAAGAGGAAGACTTGCCTGCCTGGTTCTTCCTGTTATCCCTGGAGCCTAACAGCACAATGACTGTGTAAAATATAAACTAGGCACTGAATGTTTGTGGAGCCTGACTTTCAATTCTGCTTTCATTGTACATCCATACAAAATTCCACTGATAGGTCAAAGCCAAAGTTTTTTCATCATATTAGAATAACTAGTTTTCAGTTTTTTAGTCAGCTTTTTGATGAATAGATGACACAGAGGTCCCAAAAAATACTTTTATATTCCAAATGCTGAAATTAAATGAACTAATCATGAAGCCATTCAAGGTGGTACCTCTGTCATGTAAAGCGAGGCGTGTTGACAATACTAAAAATACATTTCAAAATGGTGCATGAAAAATGATTTATATAAGGGAAAAAATTAACATTTTTGCCTTATTAGAATGTCTTTTCCCTGACTCTGCCCTGTTTTTCATAAAAAGCCCTCAAAGTGTCACCTTGATTTTGACTCTTTTTGCTGAGAAATGAACTTTTTCAGCTGTGTTACATTACCAGAAATGAGAATATCAAACAGTAACGGGAGCTGTTCAGTAGTGGAAGTATAATTATCATATTAGCATCATAAATCATTTGCTTCTCACTACTACGGTAGGTCATGAGAGCAACAGCTGCAGCTTTGTTCTACCTAGATGGTGTTTCAGTAAAGCCACTTCTGTTTTTATTCACTCAAATTTACAGTTTCTCCTTTGTGTTGACATTAAGCAGTGAATCTATTAGTTTCCATTACCAGCGGAATAACTAAAACTATAAATAGTTCTATATTTTCTCTCACAAATCCTCTCAAGCTGCATAGATGCCTTTAATTTGATAAAACATCTGGGTAATACATCTTGTTTCTGCTCTGTCTTTTGGCAAATGCATACTTTTTTAAGCCTATCCTTAAAAAAAAAAAAAAAAAAAGATATCCCTTCCACAGTGTGTTCCTTTATCTCTCCCCACACTTGTGCTCTATCCTGTCTTTTGACCCCAGATTCCTAATAGTTAAATTGGGCATCTAATTGTAAAAGATGCAAAAATTAGATCACTGCATCAGATTTATAAGACTCGTTTTTAAAAATATCTGCAGTATTCCATTTCAGTGACTTGCTGGTTCTGCTAAAAAAAAACAAAAAAACAAAACAAAACAAAAACCAAAAAACCAGCATATCATAAATACCACATACATAATGTTTTAATATCTAAATATTATAAAAAGTTTAGGTCTTTTCTTCCTAATGTAAACCAAGCTGCAGAACACCAATTTAAAACACAATGTCATAGCTACTAGTATAAACACATTTTAGGAAGTTCTAGAGGCGGCCTTCAGGAATGTAATAATTATCTTGGACAACCGTTGTTCTGATGTTGGAATAAACCAGTTTAACAACCGTTGTTCTGATGTTGGAATAAACCAGTTTATTACGTTACAATTCCCTAAGTGTAACAGGCTGCACAGTAACTACCACGGTCTGTCCTCCTAGTGTTCTCAGAGGCAATCCCAGTAATTTTGGCTTTGGTTGCAGTTCTTCGGGCTTTGGCTTACCTTGTTTCTGCTTTGGTTCACATTTTAGGGGTCCTGTGATGAACTCAAGTTAGAATCACTTGTTTGTGTTGTCATTGCTACTGGCATTTCCTTTCAGTTTATAGGTGTACAGTGATCTGAATTTCATGAACGGGATTCTGAGTAAATATAAAATCTAATCTGGATTTTGGGATGTTTCTTAGTGATGTACCAAACCTAAGAATTTGGGAGTTGAATTGTTGGCTGACATTTTGGTTTTGTTAAACAGTCACTTTAGAGATCTTTTAATCAGTCTCTCCCAATAAGCTTTATTTTGGGCCACTAAAGGGAATTTTTCCTGGATTGATAGGGACTCAGCCTTTTTCTTCACAAAAGCCTCTAATGGATTATTTTTAAAAACTAGAATGCATTTTAAAAAGGCACTACAAAGCCAAGATAGCATCACACTTCATAAAATTAAAAGTAATGTCTTAACACAATTTAATGCTCATTCCATATTCAGTCTTCCTATTTTTGATAAATATGTCCTTTACAGCTGGTTGGTCCAAGTTAGAATGCAGATGAGTACCATATGCTGCTAATGGTTGTTGTGATATTGTGATTTATAATAAGAAATATATGTTTGATTTTCCTCAGTTCCTGGCACTTCAGAGCTCCTACAATTCTAGTAACTTCCTAAGTGTTGGATAGATAAAAAGTGCTGTTTGTTATGTTGTTGAGGCAACTTTTGGAAAGCCCCTAGGTGACCACAGGATGGGGGCTGGTTGAAAGGGGAACCCATCAAGAGTTTAGGGGGTTGAACCTCAGTCCTACCCTCTGACCTCCAAGGCAGTGGGTTGACAGTTGATTCAATCAATCATGCCTAAGTAATGAAATCTAACTGAAACCCCAGAGGACAGGGTTTGGGGAGCTTCAGGTTGGTTTACAGTGTGTCTCTTCATGAAGAGAGGGGATCGAAGCCTTATGCCTCTTCTCATATACCTTGCCCTTGCATCTCTTCTTCTGTCTGTTCATCTGTATCCTTTATAAGACCCTTTCTAATAAACCAGTAAATGTGAGTAAATGTTTCTCTGAGTTCTGTGAGCCACTCTAGCAAATTAATTGAACCCAAGGAGAGGGTGGTGAGAATCTTTGATATAAAGCCAGTCAGTCCAAAGCGCAGGTGACAACCTGGACTTGCTAGGGGCTGTCTTGTGGGACTAAGCCCTTAACCTGTGGTCTGATGCTATCTTCAGGTAGATAGTGTCAGAATTCAGTTAATTGTTTGGTGGTATGGGAAAAAAAAAACCACATTGGAGATAGGTTCCTTATGCTCTTTAAATCTCTGTCTGCCTTTTTCATGTCATTGATGTATTGAAGAGGCTAGACCTGTTGATAAATTAGAACATTTATTTAAATTTTTTAAATGTTTACTTAAATATTTAAATATTTAAGCATATTTAAGTTCATTTAATTAAGAACATTTTCCTACACAGTCCAAATTACATTGTTACACTTACCAGTATTAATAATTTCTTACTATAATCCAACACCTAATCAATATTCCATTTTCCCCAATTTGTTTTTAAGTCTTCGACATCTGGTTTAAGCTAGGATCCAGTCTAGAAGCATACACTGCAGATGGTTGTTTTCCCTTTATCTTTTGATCTGGAACACTTGCTTTTATTCATATCAGGAACTTGTTGATATGGTGACATTGGTGTCTTGCAGAAAAACCCAGCTTCTGGATTTGGTTCCTTTATCCCTCCCACACTGTGTTATTAAGTACAGTGACCACTAGGCACATGTGGCTATTGAGCTGCAGAAATGTGGCTAGTCGAAATTGAGATGTGTTGTGAGTATAACATCACATTGGCTTTCTAAGACTTAGTATTAAAAAAAGTAAACTATTTAATAATTTTTTATATTGAATACATGTTCAAATGATAATCTGGGTATATCAAGTTAAATGAATCATATTACTCAAATTAATTTTACCTATTTTTTCATTTTCAAAATGTACCTAGTAGAAAATTGTATTTGGCTTCCAGTATATTTCTATCAGATAGTGCTATTCAACAGATTTTAAAACAGAAAGTTGCTACCCCAAGATGACTCCACATCAGTTCTCTGAGATGTAGTTGAAGAAAGAACATTAGTAGGCTAAAATGTTATTTAGCTAGAGTTTTATAACGTTTAGTTGCTGTGTCCTTCCGTGTAGAAGCTAAATGATTTTCCGTAATAGATCTAGCCTAGAGCATTTTAAGACTGAGCATCGTAAAAGCATGGCATTGTCCAATAGATGAAATAGCTGCCAAAGATTTTGAATGTCCCTGATAGCTGAAAGTGTTAAATAATGTAAACCTGGAGGTATGCCACAAATGCTAAATACAGTTGTTAAAACAGTATTTAAAGGCAAAAAAGTATATGAGCCAATAAAAGTCTTGGTTTTTTTTGTTGTTTATTTTTAGTGTTAGACAACCTCGAACAGACAACTGTCTCCAATTTTGGACCACTGGAAAGTCAGCCTGATTTCCGAACCCCAGAATTTGTAAGTACTGCCACTCTATCTTAAATGTGTCTTGGTTAGCCTAGAGAGTTCTCACAAAATGGAGAAAAAGATTTTTAATGAAATCTTGCCTTTAGTGCTTCTAGATATGGCTCAGTTCTCAGTGGCAGGGCTGAGTATTTAAAGCTCTGGTTCTCTGGGGAACGGGTTACTGAACTACAGTGTCTTGGTGGCATGATCTGTAGTCTTATTCTTCATACTGCTGTGTACTAGCAAATGGGAACTCTTTCTGCAGTAAAGTAGCATTGTTATTTCCAAAACTCCTCCTTTATTCAGTGGTAGCCTTGCTAGCAGTTTCTGCTATGAGTGACTCTGGAAACCAGTCTTTACTGAGCACATATGGGTACGTTGATCCGTCTGATTCCCATTTCATTCTGGAGCCTTCAGTCATACAGCCTAGATAGATGGATCTTGTAGGGCTAGGCATATTTTGTTGGCTGTACCTACCAAGAGGGGAACTAAATGCTCTCACTAAATTAGACTCATTAAAGATTAGCCATGGTTCTCACCCTCAAGGAATTAAAAATCTTATTAGATGCTACTGTGATTTTATTAATGCCTTGTTTAAAGAAAATTAAGCACATAGGATGCCATGCGCAGAATGTCCTTACTAAATAGATTTTCTCTTAGGCTCATTTGAAGAGGGGGGTGGGAAGAAGTGTTCTCTGACTCATGTACCATAGTATTGTACCAGATGTGTAGGAAAAGCACGCCAGGATCCACCTAGACTTACTTACATTTGCCCTTGCTGCAAATAGCTTGTCTACCACTTTAGCAAGGCAAAAGTCTTTTTTTTTTTTTTTTTGGTTTATTTTTGAAGTGTGATATACAGCTGCCACACCAGTAATTGGCAGAGCACAATTGTATTATTGATAAAGACCAAAAAAATTAAAAAAAGGAACTCGTTATGTGCTTTTCCTTTTCTTTATGGATTACTTACTCAATTCAGCCAAGAGTAAGGAAACTAGGCAGTGCTCTGGACTGAAAAGGGATCGCACATAAAACTATATCCACAATGCCATTTTATTTCACAATGTGGGCCTCCTGTGGTGTACTAGCAGATTGCCTACTGTGAAAATCACTTGGATATAATAGAAAGACATAGTATTCAATGACTTCCCTGTTATATTCAATGAGATTTTCAGTGAAGGAAAATTGTGAATGCTCACCAATGTATCCTGTACCTTAAAGTAGCAGAGCAGTTTTATGGTTTTTCTAACTTCTATAGTTAGAGCCCCAAAGCAGACTTGACACAGATATTTCACATTTGAATATGAAATTGATACAGGCTCGTGGAGCTGGCCCTTTTTTTGTTTTATTTTCTAAATGCTCCTCGTCGATACTCCTTAAGCACTATATCTAATCTAAAGAGAGCTGTGTGCAATCAAGTGTTGATGTGCTTGCTGAACACCTGTATAGTTTACGTTGATTCGTTATGTGAAAATAAAAGTATTTTCCTCAAGAACAGATTTTCGTGTATTAGGATGTTTGAGGTTGGCATGCCTTAGGTCTTTGCAACAGATAGTCTACACTGGGAATGTCATTCTACCTTCGGTGTTAACCTCCTGACCACCTCATTATCCTTTTTTCAAGGGGTGAAGACTGGTGAGTCTAAGTTGGAATGACAAGGAGAACTTGAGGATCACAGAATATACTTATGTTTTGAGAGATTTCTCTTAACAATGGGTCTGAGAATGCTCAAACTGAATGGAGATTTTTTTAGGCTAAATCTCCACATTTTTCTTTCTCACTCTCACGCCTCAAGAATCTCTAGAGTCAAGGTGCCTGGGTGGCTCAGTTGGTTAAACGCTGCCTTTGGCTCAGGTCGTGATCTCAGGGTCCTGGGATCGAACTCTGTGTTGGGCTCCCTGCTCAGCAGGGAGTCAGCTTCTCCCTGTCCTCCCTATTTGTGTTCTCTCTCACTATCTCTGTCACTCTCTGTCTCTCAAGTAAATAAGTAAAATCTTTGGAAAAAAACAAAAAAACAAAACGTTAGTTTATGCTGTGTAGTTGTGCCACATACACATTAAAATTCAATAAATTCCACTATATGGCTGTGTAAGAAAATGCTTAAAAAGAAATATCTGAAATCTTTTCTTAAGATCACCTTATATTAGTGGAGCTAAATTTGTTAAGCATGGTTTTCTTAGATGTGTGGTTGATACAAGATTTCTATAGCCAACAATTATCTTTCCCCAATTGCGTGTTCATACCATGTTTAGGAAGGAGTATGTGATTTTCTTGTGCTTTTCAGATTTTAGATTTTCACACATCTGATGCTCATTGCATGCCACATCGTCGGATACCACGTACATAGCCATTTGTGTTTTCTCCCCACATCACCATGGCCCCTGCACTTCAGTTCCCAGCACACATCTATTTCCCAAACTGCAGTCTCCCTGGTAAACAAACAGGTGCATAAGGTGCCTTGAGAACAGCATACTCAAGGGAACCAGGCACACTGTGGAAGGGAAGCCTGTTTTGTAGGCAGAAAGTGGCAGTGGCAGTGAAAACGGGTGGCTCCAGTGTGTAGGCAGGTGGATCGAGCTGATGCCAGGACAAAGCCAGGTAAGTTGATCCAAACCGAAAATTTAAATCAGAAACAGGGTGTGCAACACCTAGGAGCAGAGGGAGCCTGGCACAAAGCAACACTGAAAACAGAGAGAAGATGGAGAAGAATAAGAGGAGCGGAAGCATCGGTGTTCTGTTTTTCTCCACCTGGCATTGGCCAGGTGCCGCTGCCGTTTGCCAAGGTGAACTGAAATAAAGCAAGGTGTAGACCGTGTTTATTCAGGCCTTCTTCTCAAATAGTTCAGACTTTAGGGGGATCAAGAGCTAGTCTTTTTATACAACAGAGTGTATTGATATAGTTTGGCCAACGGGGAGAACAAAATGCTTATCATTATTAGTTTGTTTCCTTCAGGATTTTTGTTTTTCTTTCATTTGAAACAAGGCCTGAGCGAGCAGTGCTGGCTGAGTAGCCTCGGTTACCAGCATGGTAAGCATGTGGAAGGTTCCTTCACAGCTCAGGTGTGTGTAATGTGACTCGGCAGGCAGAGCCGGTACTGCTGTAGGGTCTGCAGAAATCCCAGGTAAATAAACACCGTTCCGAAGCTCCTGTGTGCCTTGTTCTTGGGCCCACACCACATCTCCTTCTCCTGCTCCCTGCAGAGTTGCCCACTGATGACCTGTCCCCTGCACACCCGTGCTGCTCCTCCCCACCTCCTACTCCGCTTCACAGACGCAGAGTGAGTTTTGCCAGACTCTCCAAAATATTAAGGGGAGAACAGACCGTGGACATGAGGTGCCTGTGTTCTTGCTTGTGAGGAGCTGAGGACATGTGGAAACTGGGCATAGCCCTACTTGGAGGCAGGGTGGATGTGTGGATGGGGCTCATGGTGAAAGGGGCCTGGCCAAATGCTGATTTTACAGAGAATAACTGGGGGATCTCATTGTGGTAGGAAAACACCTCAATCCCGGTTCGCTTATTATTTTTTTTTTTTTGTCTAAGCACAGTAAAAATCTATTTATAATCTTCTTTATTAACTTAATATTTTATCAGCACCTTGTCCTACACTGTTGTTTTTCCAGCTGTATTGAGATATAATTGACATGCAGCACTGTGTAGGATTAAGGTGTACAGCTCCATGCTATTTTTTTTCTTTAACATTATTGTTATCTTCCCTAACTTCTGTTCCCTTGTGTTGGTGAGCTATAATTAATCACATTGTAATTTTCAAAGCAATTAATTCAAGGGGGATCTAGTCAAGGAAATAGTGACACAGCCAGATGCTCTGGAGCCCTGTGATTGGTGGCCATCATTTAGGGACAGGGGCTCTGAAAATAGACTAGGTTCATAATGATCAGTATCAGACTCTGGAGAAGGGATTTGGCCAAAGGGAGACTGGGTACTGAATATCAGAAAGCTGGATAACCTTGTAGAGTTCAGACTTTAAAGCAGAGGCTGCAGAATGAGGCAATCGGTGAGAACCAAGGGTGGGGAGCCACCAGCATGGTAATGGAGCAGATCAGGGTTTTTCTGCAACATGGTAGCATGCAGATGTAGGGCAACCCAGGCTTCCTTGGTGCTCTCACTCTCAGGTCTGCTTAAGAGCAAAGGTGATCCGATGGGTTAGTTCAGGGGTTCATCAGTCATTGCTGGCCCAGAGGACCCCAGGTTCATTCCAAGCCCTAAGGAGTGGAAAAAAGTAGGGGAAAAGTTGATTAATGATCAAGGCTCTTTCTAGAAACCCTGACTCTTTTGGTACTGACCCAGGAGCCTGGGCCTGAATGGGCCTGAATGCCTTGAGTACACAAGGAGAGGAATGCTGATGGATCAATGGTGAATCTGCTTGTAGCTAGCTGGATGGGAACCAGGCTGCTGTCAACACAAAAAGACATGAGAGGAAAGGAAAAGCTAAAGATTTACGTTTTGTGATCTAAGTCTCGCTAGTAATATTCCCCTTTCTATCCCTTTCAGAACTTGAGTTTTAAGTCTAACTCTCCTGGCTTTTAGAGGCAGGAAGATTATCATCGCCTCTTGTTTCATGCCAATTGATGCTGTTTTCCTTGGTTTAGCTTCTGCCAAATTTGCAGTAAATAATAAGAGTTTAGGCTCACAAAAGAGTATTAGGATTATAATAGGATAAACCAAGGAAGATGATGAGAAATCTCAGGATTTAGAAAGACTAAGCTAAAACATAGACTCAGGAAGATGAGGATCAAAATGGAGCAAAAATGTGTCCCCTTTATTCCACGCTTGTGGAAAGGAGAAGGCCTGAAGAGTTATTATCCTGTTTGGGATTTTGTGTAACTGGCTCCCTTTCTGAGGGGGAAGTAATACTTTACACAAAATACTGTTGGTTTCCTGAAATTCTTATTTGGTTGTCTTTAACATGATGAAAATATATGTGATTCCCCATGATCTACTATTTGAGGCACTAATAGTGAACAATAGAAAAAATATCCCTGTACTTGTAGAGCTTACATTTTGGTGGGGGCACATAAAGGCCAAAATAAGATACATAACATGGCACAGTATGGTAAGTCCTTTAGAGAAGAGTAAAGTAAGGATTATTATATGTGTGTTGGGGGTGTGGGGGATGGTTAGGGTTTCAATAGAGTGGTCAGGGCATATCGCAGAAAGAGGGTGTTCAGAACATGACAAGTGAAAAGAAGTGAAAGCAGGGGTGCTACAGCAGACTATTTGGAAATCTAGATGAAGGGCATTCCAGGCAGAAGGAATAGCAGAGACAAAGGTCTTGAGGTAGGAGTTTGAGTTATATTTGAGGGAGTGGAAGGAGGCCAACATGACAAGCAGAATGAAATGAGGTGAATATAGTAGATAGTGGGGACTTCATAGGCCATTGTAAACACTTTGGTTTTACCCTGAATGAGTTGGGACATCATTGAAGAGTAAGCCTTTGGAGGATAAACTGGGGGGTTTTGAGCAGAGGAATGACTTGACCTGCCCCACCCTGTGTTTTAACAAAATCACTTTGGCTGTGTTCAGTACAGAGGAGTAAAAGCAGAAGCAGGAAACACTATTGGACTTTTCAGGAACCCAGGTGAAAGGTGGTAGTGGCTTGGTCCAGAGTGTTAATTATGGTGTTGGTGAGACATACTCAAATCCTCAGTGTGTTTTGAAGGTAGAGCCAATATGATTTGTTGACAGATCAGACGTGAGGTGTGTGAGAAAGAGCAGTCAAAGATGACTCCAAGGTTTTTGACCTGGGGGACTGTGGAAGCAGCAGTTTGAGGGGAGGATACGTGAAGGCACATAAACATTCTGTTTACAACATGTGAAGTTTGAGACATCCAAGCAGAGATGTCAACATACAGTAAAATATATGGGTCTGGAGTTAAAGAGAGGGGTCAAGCCAGAGATGTGGGGGATGTCAGCACACAGGTGGTTAAATCTCGGGCACTGACTGCAAACAGCAAGGCGGGAGATAAAGACACCCTGGACTGAGCCATGGGAACTCCAGTGCTCACAAGTCAGGGACCTGAGCAAGAATCCACAGAGGAGACTGAGAGGCAGGAGCAGTGAGATTGCAGGAAAATGAGGAGAATCCTGGAAGCCAAATGAAGGAAGGTATAAAGTTGGAGGGAGTGACCGAGTCTGCTCATGAGGATGGGAAATTGGATTTAGCAGTGTGGAGAGGCCTTGGCAAGAGAAGTCTCAGCTGAATGGTGAAATACAAAATAAAGCGGATTGAACACAATATGAGAGAAAAGGAATTGGATACGCAGCATTTAGATAACACTTTTAATTTTTTTTTCTGAACATGAATGCAGAACGAGAGGTTATTATATATTAGGATGAAAGGAGGTTTTCTATTTAGTTAGTGGGAAGATGGCGGGAATTGCCCCTACCCTGCCCAGGTGAGGTTGTAGCATGGGCGGTGGGCGGAGCTCGTCCTGTCATGCTGCTTCTGTGCAGCCTTCAGTCCAGGCTCTACACCACCTGCTTCCTGGAGCCTGGCCGGGATTATCCTTGTCTTCTGCAGTAAGACTTATGGCAACATGCTAGTGTCAGATGGTGTCATCCAGAGAGGCTTGAGTTCTACCAGGAGATGATGGCCAACCTGCCCCTCTGCAGCCAACCCAGCCCATGCAAGATACTGATCATCAGGGCTGGGAAGGGGGGTGTCCTGCAGGAGGTGGTGAAGCATTCCTGCATGAAGTCTGCCTGTGATCCAGTGTGAGACTGACAAGGACATCATCCAGGTCTCTAAGAAGTTCCTGCCAGGCATGGCTGTGGACGGCTGCAGCTCCAAGCTGACCCTACACATGGGTGATGGTTTTGAGTTCATGGAACAGAGCCAGGATGCCTTCGCTATTATCATCACTGACTCCTCAGACCCCAGGGGCCCTGCCAAGAGTCTCTTTGAAGAGCCCTATTATCAGCTCGTGAAGGTGGCTCTCAAGGGTGATGGTGAGTGTCATCTGCCAGGGCAAGTGTCAGTGGCTGTGCCTGGGAGACCCCATCAAGGAGAGGGGGCAATTTTGCAAGTCAGTATCCCTGTGGTGGCTACTGCTTGCTGTACCATCCCCACCTACCCCAGTGACCAGATAGGCTTCATGTTGTGCAGCAAAAATCTGAGCACCAACTTCTAGAAGCCCGTGCAGCAGCTGGAAACGGATGCAGATGAAATACAACTCTGATGTGCACCAGAAGGCCTTTGACCTGCCTGGGCATGCCACCCAGGCCCTGAATGATGTGAGCTGAGCCCACATACTGTAGCCCATGCTGCCCAGGACCTCCAACCAGGGAGCCTCTGGGACACTTGGGTGTGACAAGCCTAGGACAAGACCCCCTGCCCCAGTGGCATGCCCGCTAAGCAGGTGTTATAGGCCCTAGAATACTGCCTGGCATGCCCTGCTAGGCAAACTGTCTGTCTCAATGTGGTTTTCAGTCTCCAAGTCTGTACCAGCTGTGTACAGGGGGCCAAAAAAAAAAAGGCAGAAGTTTCTAAGGTGGTGGAAATTAATCCAGTAGGGAGAAAAATTCTGATGATGCAGGAGTGAGAAGGAAGGATTTCTGGAATGACATCCTTGAGAAGGCAAGAAAGGGATGGAATCTGGTCCATAAGTGGAGAGGTTGGATCCCCCCCACAGCTGTACAGACAGTTCATTCTTGGAAGTAGGGAAACCAGTGTACTGGGACCCAAGTTCAGTAGTTTTGCTAGTAGGAGCTTGTTGCAGTTTTTTCTTGATTGCTTCTTGTTTACCAGTTAAGTGAGAAGCAAGATTAGTTAAGTTAATTAGTTAAGTTAATTAGTTAAGATTGAGGAAGGAAGAAGAGATGAAGAGACCTAAAGAGAGAGGAGAAGGTATGAGACAGTCATCTGGGAGCCAGTACTCTGGGAAATGTCCTGGCAATGCTAAGAGCCCGCTTGAGGTTTGTGGTCATGACGAGTGTGTGCATTTCCCATTCAAGTCCAGTTTGGGGGAGCAGGTGTACAGTAGGCAACAAGTTTGATTTAACCAATTTGGGGATTTCTGTAAGTTACTGCAGTGAAGTAAGACAAGGCTAAGAGAGGTTCAGGATATTTGTAAGAGAGTAGAGGACCAGGGATATGAGCAGGATGAGGCGATAGGATCAGGAGAGTTAGACCTGAGTGGGGCTTCATAATTCTTGCAGTTGGGGTACTGGCAAGAGTAAACTGGAAAAATAGGAAGTGGTAGTTGGAGAATCAGGATCTTTTTAACTAAGGGAGGAAATACAGTAACCAGTACAGACAAGGTCTAGGATATGAGCATTGGAAGGAGAGGCTGGGGCAGGGTAGAGTTGCGAGGACAGGGTGTTGGAAGGTGGGGAGGTAGTTATGTCAGGAGAAAGTCTTTGAGACCTTAACAGTGAGACAGGAATTAAATCCCTAAGGAAGGAGGGGAAGTGACTCAGGGTTCGGTAGATGGCTGTCAAAGACATGACCAGAGAGGTAGAAGAGAAATCTGAAGGATGGCAGGATAGAAGCTAAGAAGCAGATGACGTGGTGAGTAGTTTTGGGTGCTGCGTAGGGGCTCAGCAGCACTGACATTGTGGGCTGGATTTCTCTGTGTTGTGGGAGATGCCCTGTGCATTGTAGGCTGTTCAGCAGCATCCCTGGCCTCTACCTGGGAGGTGCACAGGTCCCTCTCTCCAGCTGTGATAACCAAATATGTCCAGACATTGTTAAATGTCTCCTCATTTAAGAACCAGGGAGTTAAACGAATACCGAGAAAGCCTTAGGGTCGGGTCACTGATGTCCTTATATAGAGCTGCTTCTAGGGAGTGCTGGGGATGCCACTGTAACCCAGTCTGTAGTGGATTGTGGAATAAGCAGGAGAAGAAATAGGAGGAGATCTTGACCTCTCTTTCCATGGGTTTGACTGTCAAGGGCTGGAGGATGAGAGAGCAGTGGTGGAAGAGACTGAGAACCAGAAATGACATCCTTCTGTCGGGTAGAGCTCTGAACAGACTTAAATATCGATGAGAAGAATCTGTGTGAGGGGAACACAGAGAGAGAAGAGTGGCTTTGAAATGGGCGTGGAGTGGTGTGTAGATGTGAAGGAGTCACCGTTAGATGGGAGGAGCAGCAGGTGGATGCTACTGGCTTATGGATTTGCTGGAGAGAAGCAGAGGGAGTTCTCATCCAGCAGCTTCATTTTCAGCTACTGAGAGTGAAGAGAACAGAGTGCTGAGGCCTGGTGGGGGGGGTGTGTGGAGAAGGAGTTGGCACTTCGAAGCTGTTGTGGAGAGCTAGAGACCAAGCTGGCTTGGAAAACCGAGGAAAAGTACTAGGATGTCTGGGCAGTGGTGAGGGCCTGAATGGGGCTGATGAGTCTGAATTTACAACACACCAACCTTCCCTGCTGTAGTTTCTCCAGTATCCCTCAGACACCAAGAAAGCAGATCATAGGCTTCCCCCCGAATTGGGGCTTTGCCAGCTGGTCATGATGGAAAGTGCAAAATATTGGCAAGAGTGCTCCCTAAATAATGAGCTTGGGAAATGTAACCTTATAAAAGCTCGAATCTGCAGATTGGGAGAAAAAGTCCTGGGGCACTGAGGTCATTGTGAAATGAGGAGGAGATGGTAGTTGTGCTCAGAAAGGGAGATTTCTGATCAGTGATTTTGGAAAGAGAACTTTTCAAGTGATGACAAGGTCCAGGGTGGGACCATGGAAGTTAGTGCATAAAAGGGAGAACATCGCTGGTGTCCAGTTACTAAGGGACCAAGGTGGCGCAGTCACATCTGTGGATGCAGATGTCCTTCTGGATGAGGGAAAACTTGAAATGGGGAAGGAAATGTGAGCCAGGGGTCAGATTTTCTGTGGACCAGGAGCAACAACTGGCAGGTAGGAGATGATATAGGCTTTAGGAAACTCTGGGGTTTACTCTACTTGCGTGGACCTAAATGCAAGCTGCTTTTACCCCCAAGAACACTGGGGCCTGAAGTTCTGAAAGTGACCTATAGAATAAGGTGAATGTCAACCTTATTTCCTTGCCCTGAGTGTGGAAGGTACGAAAGAATAATCAGAGCCAGCTGCTGCCCGTAGGTCTGCATAGTTTTGTTTGCAGGCTTTGTTTCAAAGTGATCGGTCAAGTTTTATTTCAAAGTGGCTTCTCGAATCAGTTTTAATCATCATCGGCCTCTCCACGCCCCCCCCCCCCCCCAAGAAATCCAGACTTCATTTTGGTTATTTCTGGCTTAACTGACCCTGAGGCAAATGAATTGGTGCTGTGGCTATTGAGGGAGGTTATGGTTTATTTTATGGGCAGTCCAGAGTCTTTCTGGCTAATCTCAGAAACCGAACCCAAGTCCCAAGGTCTGCCTCAAGATCCCAGGATCTTCAGGACCTGGAAGACTGGGAATAAGGCAGGATCCTTTTGTTCAAGCATTTCTTTACTTGGATTTGTACTTTTGAGTCTCCTACAAGGAAATAGGATGGCTTTGCTTTGTGGCTTTTGGCACTAAGCTCACCAAACTAAAAGAGAAAAGAAACTCACCCAAAAAAGGAAACCAAACAAAGGAACGTGGATTTGGCAAAAGAACTCTAAAAAGGAAAAATGAGACCAAAGATGGGCTAGTAAGAACTGCTGAGTTGACCCATTTGCTGTGGTAGGAATTTGCATGGCATTTCAGCTTTGAAAGCATTTCGTGCATTCAGGAGCAAAAGGTGAGGGAGTGTGTACTTTGCCTGAATATGGAGGGAAAGGGACCTACACATTTGCCTTACGTGACTGATTCAGGAGCTACATTTGTGGATTTGTTAGGATTGGAGGGGTAGGAGCAAAAATAGGCAGTCCAGCACGCGAAGTCTCAGTCAGAGATTTCTTTCTGAGTCACTTCTTCGGAATGCAGAATGTATTTTCCCAGAGAAACAGTCATAAATGGTAATGGGACTTCTGGGCCCAGCCAGGCCAGCCCAGCTTAGGCCAGTTAAACTCAGAGAGTTAAGAAAATTATCACATTCCATACTAATAATCCTCCGGAACACTCCAATCTTATTTTTTCCATTATTACTAAAATTTTAGAATAAAAGTAAAGTCCAGAGTGAGTGTGCGAGTGGAAGCTTGTGGAAAAAATTCTTAGCCTGATAAGCGAGAGGAGGATTGATTTTGATTTATGTTAGATTTTGAAGCAGTGATCTAAAACTTGAGAAAGACAATTTAATAGTTTGAGAAAAACAGGATAAAGAGCTTATCAGCTTCTATATTTCTTTCGACTTTTCTGTTAATGAAGGTGAACTTTATTTAAAAAAAAAATTTTTTTTTTTTTGATTGAAAAGTTTCAAGCCCTGGAAAGGAGCTGTAGAAGCCTATGCTGCATGAGACTATTGTAGAAAGAAATATCATTATCCCAAATGAGTTTAAATTTCTTAGCTAGAAGGATTATGTATCAACCAGGGTATTAAAAGAACATGTGGATTTGCTCATGGTAATGTGGAGGTGATATGGGGGCTGAGACAAGTACCAGAATAGAAGGACAAATGTGACAGTTTTCCAGAAGGGATGGGTTAGGGTGGAAGTTGGACATAGACTACATTCTGATAAATGGAGATATTGACACTGGAGTATTAATCTCCAGGAGTATTACAGAATGAAATTTTTAAGCAGATGCTTTGTGAATGTTAGAAAAAAGGAAAGGTCATCAGGAGCCAATGTGAGTTCAGTAAAAATAAGTCATGTCAAACTAACTGGGCACATTACCTTTTTTTTTTTTTTAATGGGGTGATTATAATGGTAGAACAAGGAAAAGCCACATTTTTGTGTTTTTTTTTTTTTAATTGAAGTATAGTTGACACATTTTTGTATGTTTTGGTTTTAGCAAATGATGTGAAAAAATTGCATTTAAATACAGAATGAAGAAATGTGGACCTAGTGAGGATATACTTATCCGGGCAATTGATCTTACCAAGACTGTGGAACAATGGCTAGAAATCAATTTCTAGAGGAGACAAAAATCAATGTGAATTAAAGTAAGCGCCTGCTCCCTAATTCACAAATATCCGCTGCCTAAGTACAGATTGTAAGAGCTGAGGCTAATGACTGATCATGTGGAAATGCTAGGTATTTGCCTAATTAAATTTAGTATGAATCAAGCATGTAACAATAATGTCGAAAACTTAATGCAAGTCTAGGTTGCATTCATGCCTGTGTGTCCAGAACAAAGAAAGTACTAGGCTTCTCCGTTCAGTATCAGTAGAGCCACCTACCGTGCTGGGTGCTCCATTTAAAGGTGGGGAGGGGGCATGTTGATTAGAGAATATCAACATAGTAGTGGATCCTGACACTTAGGCAAGAATATGACATCAAATTAAAATATTTGATGATAGTAATTGGTGGATGGGAGTTGCAAAATACAATATTAAGACCGATTAATAGAAGGTGTGTGTGTGAATATATATATATATATATAGGCAGACATTTCATTTCAGTAGAAAGCCTTCTCATAATTAAAGTACCTTAATTCCTTGGAGGGGTTCAAATCTAGACAGACTGGATAACAATCTAGGTAGATGATATATGCTTGAACCAGGATGAGAAGGAAGGGCATACATGTTTTATATGTAGCAGAACTTGGTAGCCCAAGATAAGCAGGAAATGAGAGAAAGACAGGATGTTTCTGGGAATATACCACCCTGGTAAGTTGTCCGTGGCTCACTGATGAATCTGAGTTGCTTTTGTTTTATTTTTTCCCTCCTTTTAACTTATTGTCATCATCAGCCAAATGTCCTCCTAATAGCGATGTTCATTCCACTGCTTTTATTCCCCTGTTTTCAGAAAGCCTTGACTGAAATGCCTTGTGAATTCTTGCCCCACAAAGTATCCCATTTGAAATTCAGTGAGCTATCCATTATCTGGGGAAATGTCACAATTAATTTGACAAAAACAGGCATGAGGAAAGCAGGGAGCCCTGGGCATTCTGAACAAAGATGTGATATCAGTATTTACCATGGAACTCATTTGATTATAAGTCATCTAGAAGCATGCCACAATAATGGCCAGAAAGACTCACAGAAGCAAAAGAATTGAGTTAAAGTTGAGAGTCTGCTGGTAAATAACCTGACTGTGCCATGACCTAAAAAACAGCACTAATGGAAGAAGTTGTAATAAAAATTTAAAGGGAAACACAGAACTTGGCAGAAACGTATACACAGAAGGAATTCACAAGATTCCTGGAAAATTGAAAAGGAGGACCTGTGGGATTTCAACTCTAGTCGCCCCCCCCCCAATATTTTGAATTTGTAATTAATTTGGAAGGCTTAAGGGCTTTGGAAAGATGATTTAAAATCCCTTTATTTCTGAAGTCCTACTAGTTAACCCTAACTTTCCTTATTTTGACAAATAATAATGAAAAGTGCATCTTTACTATAAGCTCCAAATGTATTCTTTAAGTCTGTCTCTGGTTTTTTAAGAAAACAAACAACAAAAAACAGCTATAAGATGTGCTTTTACCCAGAAAACTCTAATGGCTCCTTCAAAAGGAACATGCATTTACAGTTCCTTCTCCCGAGTCACTTTTTGAAATGTAGATTAATATGACCTGACAGATTATAATAACCACCAAAGAGCATTTTCATTAATTATAATGAGCAAACCAATAATATAGATCTTTACAATGTTAGTATGAATTAGAACATATCAAGTCAAGACCATACTTGTAGCTGGAGTAAAATTTGACTGCTACGTCCAAATCCCTTAAAACAAAGACACAGAAGGAAAATTTTGACAGATCATTTAGCGATACTGTCATCATCAGCATTTCATGGTTTTTCGGTAGTTGTTAAGCGTTTTTAAAAAGTAAATATACTGCTTTGTGAAATAAGAAGAAGGTTGAAGAAGAGCAAGGTGAATAAGAGGAGGTACTTCTGAGACTTTGAAAAATGTTTTACTTAAAAAAATCTTTTTTTTTCTTTTTTGTAAAAGGAAGTCATTCTAAAAGTCCCTCCGAGACGCTGAACATAAGGTGGAGTTCCAGGGAAGTGGGAGCCCCCTGTCACTGTGCAGTTCTGCTCTCAGTCCCTTGTGGGCAGGTGCTTTTTCTTTTAGGACCTCAGTCTCATGTAAAAAGGCAGAAAAATCAGATTTCCTCACTGGGGTGTTGTTCAGTGACTGCACACTGATTGAATAGCATTTTAGCTATCTTAAAAGCATATTCATAAAATAATAATGCAGTAAGAAGCCTTCTCCAACATTTATGGATGTGCAGAGTTGGCAACACAGATTGCAGGCATGGGGACAGCCAGCCTCAAAGTGACCACAGCCCTCCATTGCTCAGCCCAGCCATACCCCTGCCCACTCCCCTTCAAATGAAACCAGACTGTGCTGGCATCAGAAATTGGTTCTGTTCTCCTTAGAAGAGCATGGAGGGGCATTTTTTTTGACTTACACTTCTGGGGAAAGTAGTCACAGGCATTAGGTGTCTACCAAATTATCGGTGGGTTGCGAATTAATCCTACTCAGCAATATTATAAAATGCCAGCAGTGCAGTCGATCAATAAATAAATATGTCAGGCACTTACTAACACTTGCTAATAGGATTTTCAATTGAAGTAGAAATAAGAGCTATTTAAATTATGCACTATTTTGAATAAACCACCATCAGCTTCACTAAATTTTGCTTTAAACTTTTTCATTTATTCATTCATTTAATATTTATTAATCAATGTGCTTCAAGGAATACCAAGCAGTATATCTCAGTGTTTCCCCTCAAGGCCAGGAGTGGGTGTACCGTTGCCTCTGTCTCCCGCACATTGTCTTATTAATTGACAAATGTTAGTCCTGCAACTGATGCTGATTAGTTGTTTGAATGAAAGACTTCCAGGCAGTGTGCTGTGTTTGATGAGTTCCACCTGCACTTAAATAAAAGTGCTGGAGGAGTTCAGGTTGGGTGTTAGTTCTCACCTCTAGTTGGGCCTCAGAATTCCCTAGAGAGCTTTTTTATTTTTTTTATTTTTTTAAATTTTTATTTATTTATGGTAGTCAGAGAGAGATCGAGAGAGAGAGAGGCAGAGACATAGGCAGAGGGAGAAGCTGGCTCCATGCACCGGGAGCCCGACGTGGGATTCGATCCCGGGTCTCCAGGATCGCGCCCTGGGCCAAAGGCAGGCACTAAACCGCTGCGCCACCCAGGGATCCCTAGAGAGCTTTTTTAAAAAGTGAAGGTGCACACTGACCTTCGTGTGCTAATCTTGCTCTTGGTTCTGAATATGTTTATATGAAGTTTATGAAGGTGACTCTGATGTGTGGCCCTGTTTAAGAACCATTATCTCGGGGCACCTGGGTGGCTCAGCGGTTGAGCATCTGTCTTCAGCTTAGGTCGTGATCCTGGAGTCCTAGGATCGAGTCCCTCATCGGGCTCCCCTCAGGGTGCCTGCTTCTCCCTCTGCCTGTGTCTCTGCCCCCCTCTCTCTCTCTGTGTGTCTCTCATGAAAAAATAGATAAAAAAATCTTAAAAAAAAAAAAAAAAGAAGAACCATTATCTCTGAAAGTTCAGGTTTGTAATTTTGGAGGAGGTGGTAGTCTATGACTCAGCCTGATTTCACTAGGTCCTGAAATCTGTACTGAAATATATTCCAGTCCAAGAAGCAGAACAGTAGGATATATACGTACATACTCACAAGTATATACACATTCACACATTCAGTTGTGTGTGTGCATGTGTGTATATGTATATACAGATATATTGATGCAGATACACACACACACACACACACACACAGATTTATTAAACAGATTCAGCTGAAGGAATTGGTTTATGCAGTGTGGGGCCTAATCCATAGAGCATGCCGGCAGGAAGGGCAGGCTGGAGACTCTGGGGAGGGGTGGCTGCTGTAGACCTTTTAAGGTAGAACTTCTTTTTCTCAGAGAAGCTTTTTTTTTTTTTTTAAGGATTTTTTTTAAGACCAGTCAACTGATTAGGTGAGTCTCACCCAGGTCATTGAGCATAATAACATTTCCTTTAAAGTCAACTGACCATAGATGTTAACCACATCTACAAAATACCTTCACAGCAACACCTTGATTAGTGTTCAGGTGCCTGCCTGAGTCCTGTAGCTCAGCCACACTGACACCCAACCTAGCCATCGCAGTGGATATCGTACGGGAGGGTATCTCAATTGCATGAACAAAAAATGGAAGTGGAAACGAGTAAAGTGTGTCCAGTTTATATCGAGTGTGGAGTTGATCTGGGGTAGTGGGAGGAGATGAAGTTAGATGGTTTAAGGCCAAATGTAGGACTAAGGGTTTGGACTCGAGCTGAAAAGACAAAGCAGTGCTAGAGCAGCCCTGCCGAACGGAATTTTCTGTGATGATGGAAATGTTCTGTCTCTGTGATGCCCACACCACAGTCCTTTAGCCATGTCTGGCTGTAGAGACCCATGGTGTTGGTTCAAAACCTCCTCGGGACCTTCCTGGGTAGAACCTGAAGCTGACCCCATACGTGGAGGGAAGGAGAGACTGAAGAGAGGCCACTCCAGACCCGGAGGTGGTAGGTTTAAGAAGCAAGCGAACCTATGAGGCTTGTCTTGGGCAGCCTCAAGGCAGTTAGATCCCCACCACCCCCACCTCTACTCCCACCTTCCAGAATCTTCAGAATTTTTATAAAGGCCTTAAATGTCTTCAGCCATATACATGAACCATGTGGCCTGAATTCCACATCAGTATCTCAGGGCTGTGTCCTTGGGGCAGCTTCTCAGAGCAGGGAAGGCAAGTGGAATGTCCATTCCAAGGCCAGAGGAGGGGGTGAGGAGCCTCCCGTTGCTGGGGTCCAGCTCCAGGGTCAGCCAGCGGTCACGTCCTCCCGATGACCTCCCCCAGCATGTGACTGGTGACACAGAGGAACTGGATTTTTCATTGTTTAATATGAATTCACGTCAGCGAAGTAGCTCTGCAGGCCGGTAGCTGCTGTGTTGGACGGGGCGGCTCTGGGGAGGTCAGTCCCACAGGAGGGCAGGGAAGGGAACAAGGAACCACAGGTAGTCTTATGGTGGAGTGGCCACTCCTTACGTCTCGCTTTCCCCTCCTGGTGCACCCGAGCCCCTCGTGTCGGTGAGGTGGCCCCAGCTCAGGCTGTCACCGGCTTCCCTCAGGCCCCAGGCCTCAGCGTCCGTTACCGCCGGCCTGTGTGTTAGCAGGTGCCAGGTGCCAGGTTTCTACCTACAGTGCTAGCGTTTTCCTCTCAACCTCAGACCTTGGTATTTCCACTTGGAACCTCCCAGATTCTTACTCGTCCTCCCCTCCTAACTGTGCTGCTCCTCCAGTTCTGGGCATTTTGGTAAATGTAACCACGGTGGCCTCAGCTGCTCAGGCCAGAAACCTCAGAATCCTTGACATTGTTTCTGACCTGCTGTGTGCAAGCATAAGGTACAGCTTGTCTGTCCCTTCGTCTTCATTTATTTCTGTTGCTCCCCCCTCAGACTAGGTCACTCACTACCTCTCTTCCCTGGACTCTCACAGTCTCCCGTGACCCCTTTGCCACCCACTACCTGTCCTCTAAGTACTTCCTTGAAAAGCAGAAAATAGATCATTTCATTCTTCTGTGATGTGTAGTGGAATCCCCACCCCCGCCACCATTGCTTTATCTGTAATATTACAAAATATCACAGGATAAAGGGTTAATTAACTTCAGTTGATTTATTTAATAATATTTATCCATTTAATATTTCTCTAATCCTATTAAGCACGGTCCATTGGGAAATATCACTGAAGTATCCCTTGGGGCATATATTCTAGTGAGAGAAACAGACATTAGTCGAATAATTACACGAATAACTACACAATTAAAATTGTGAGAGGTGACATTTAAGGAGGAATATAAGGAGCTCTGAGAGTATAAAAGAAAGAGACCTAAGCTGGTGGAGAAGGACAGAGAAGGGCTCCATAAGGAGGAGTTTGCCAGGGAAGAATTCTGGGGAGTGGGGGCCAACATGTGCCAAGAGAGGAAAGCAATACTTTACTCCAATGGAATACGACGTAACCGTTAAAAACATTAATGGAATACAGAACCTGACACTGTGTTAGGACAGAATGTGGTCTTCAATTTTCTAAGCCATCTGGAGCAGCTTTTGGAAACCAAGAAGACGGAATCTTTAATAAAACATGAATAAGATGGTTCTGCTAAATAAACACTTTGGAGTTGAATGTGATCTCAAGTCAATTCAGCAAGTATCTGTTGGCTTCTTTTCCTAGGGGTTCTGGGTTAAAAGCAAAAAACAGGTTTATTTCCTTCAGTGTTATAATCCAATAAAATGATTGTATACATAAAATAGTTCGATGACATATAATAGTATTTTATCATACTATTATTATAATTTATATAATATAGAATTAAGAGCCAGAATGAAAGGTATAAAACAGTGGTTCTAAAGGTTTTATATTTCTCCACTTTACTCTCTTTTTTTTTTTTTTTTTTTTTAATTTTTATTTATTTATGATAGGAACACAGTGAGAGAGAGAGGCAGAGACACAGGCAGAGGGAGAAGCAGGCTCCATGCACCGGGAGCCCGATGTGGGATTCGATCCCGGATCTCCAGGATCGCGCCCTGGGCCAAAGGCAGGCGCCAAACCGCTGCGCCACCCAGGGATCCCTCCACTTTACTCTCTTAATAAAGTATGAACCCCGAGCTTTCTTTTTTTTTTTAAGATTTTGTTTATTTATTCATGACAGACAGAGAGAGGGAGAGAGGCAGAGAGAGAAGCAGGCTCCATGCAGGGAGCCTGACATGGGACTCGATCCCGGGTCTCCAGGATCATGCCCTGGCCTGAAGGCGGTGCTAAACTGCTGAGCCACCCGGGCTGCCCCCCAAGAGCTTTTTTATGTGGGTATATTGATACTTACTGTAGGAGAACTTAAAATTAAAAAAAAAAAATTGAATGTACTAAAATTTACTTAAAAGTAACCAATGATAAACTCAATATACCTTAATATATGATATTTTAATGAAAAATCACTATCTTAAAAACATTAGTAAGAAGGATGGCATTATTTTATATACTTTATAGATCTCTTTAAGAGAAGGCAGCTGGATTTTTATATCTGCTTCTGCAGTTAAAAGTTGCAATATGTTGTTTCGGTTAAAGTATGAAGTAGGTCCAGCCTTGCACAGATACATAGACAGAAGAGAGGTCTTTTTAAAAGTCTTTTCAGGTAATTGTGGACATTCTTCTTTGATGTGACATTAAAACGGGACAGGTAGTAAGCATCTGAAAGGTTGGTTGCAATATGGAGTGTGAAACCATATCAACAAACTTTTTGTATATTGAAAACCTGTCTTGCATTTCAAAGAGATCTTTACCCAAGCAAAATTTTTATCACTATGCATAGGGCAGTTGAAAATATTGGTTCACGGAGTTTAGTAGCTCTTACAAATGTTGACCCATTTCATTATACAGTATGAAAAAAATGGCATTTGTTAACACACACCCAATCTCATCAGAAAAGCTAATGAATATTGGGAAGCTGTCAAGTTCACAGTGGTGAATACAAGTCGTCCTAAATTCTAATACTTGCTTGGAAGCTCGAATTTTATCATTAGCAATAAATATTGTCAGTTGTTTTTCCTGAAATGACAGTTTCACTTTGTTCTTTTTCGGAAAAATATCTGCCAAATCCCGAAGTCCATATAACTGAATTTTGTGTTAGTCATCTGTCAACTAAATGTGGTATCTATGGAAAAAATTGGCTACTTAAAAATTACACAAGCACTTTTCCACAAGACAACCACCATAGCTTCAGTGTGCATCAGAAGTGCTTTATGGGCACTTCATTTCTTCACACAGAATATTGAAAAGGTGTGTACTCAAGGATCAGGATTTAATAAAGTTAGTTATTGTTACAGCTTCATCAAGAACATATTTAAGAGAAGTGACTCTTTATGTAGTGGTGAAGAATATAATGACAATTAGTACAGTTTGGTGTTGCTGCTGAGTAGTGTAAGACACTGACAGTTTTACCCACCATTGCTTTTGCCCATCATTGCAGATGTTGACATAGTAAGGAAGGTAGATAACTTCTTAGTGTTATAAAGGTGGTTGTGACCCCATAAGCCCCCTGAAAGGGTCTTACAGGTTCCTAGGGGTCCTTGTAATGCACACATCCATTGGCATAGACAGCAGTATAGTGAGGGAGAAAGAAAAAGAGACTTCTTATTAGGAAGGCTCCATGAGGGATCCCTGGGTGGCGCAGCGGTTTGGCGCCTGCCTTTGGCCCAGGGCGCGATCCTGGAGACCCGGGATTGAATCCCACATCAGGTTCCCGGTGCATGGAGCCTGCTTCTCCCTCCGCCTGTGTCTCTGCCTCTCTCTCTCTCTCTGTGATTATCATAAATAATAAATAAAAAATTAAAAAAAAAAAAAAGGAAGGCTCCATGAGAGGAGAACTGAGTTAGACCTTGAAGCAGTACTAAGATTTGGATAGGTAGGAAGGAAAACAGAAAGGGATTTTAGGAGGGGAAGTCATGTGAGTAAAGCAGTAGAGGCAGGAAGCAGCATGACGTAGCCAAAACACTGATGAGAAGGGTGGTTGAGTTGGAGGGTTAGGAATGGGAGTGATAATAAAATACGAGATATTATAATGAGATTCTGAGGGAATCTTGAATACCCATCAGAAACGTTTATACTTTTTCCAGAGGTCACTGGGAATAACTGAAGGTTTTGAATCCTACAACTTGAACATGTTGGTTTAGGACCATCCATATGGTAGAAGTGTATAAGGTGAATTTGACAAACAAGACAACTGAATGCAAGGAGACTGATTGGAATATTAATTGTAATCTAGTTTATAAGGGTCAAGAATACAGGCTAGAGAGATGGCATTCGATGGAACAGAGTGAAATGTAGACTAATTGCTTCAAAGGTAGAAGCAATATGAGAACTAAAGAAGAAAAAGTCAAAGGTTACCAACATATTATATTTTATAACCCCAGTTCCTTGCCAGGGACATTGTTAGGGAAATAGACCAAAACTGGGTGTTTCTATATAAGGTCTCACTTGAGACTTTCTGCTTCATTCAAAATTAGAATGCTTCCTTTTTTTCTGATAACAAGAGCTGGATCATTGAACACATTTCCTTTTGGCCCTTCTGCCAAGAGGCTTTGTGCCAAATGTCATGTTAAAATCACAATGGTTACAGTTGTCCCAGTGGTTAGTACACTTTCTTCCTTCTACTGTCTCTGGCCTTGATTCTCTATCTCTGTTTACAATTCATTAATCTTATTATTTTTATTCTATTTCATACCAGATGTCCTAAGACCTCTTTTGAAAGAGATTGGTGGTGGGAGACTCTTTTAGGGTTTCTGGTACCAATTCTAATGTGAAAGGGTATAATTCCCCCCCTACCCCCCACTAAGCAGTTCTCAGACACCAGCTGGGTGTCAGAGAATTCAAGTCAATTCTGACATTATCTACCAGGAGATAGCATCAGATTAGAAAGGTTAAGGACTTAGTCCTGCAAAATTGCCTTCTACTCCCCACTCTAACTGCAGTGGCAGGCCCCAGGCTGATACCGGTGCTTCTGATCAACTAGCTACAGATTGGAGGATCCAACAACCTCCTTTTTAGGTTCAATCAATTTGCTGGAGCACCTCACAGAACTCAGGGTAACATTTGCTTATATTTGCGAGTTTATTAAAGAATTTGAATCAATAGCAAGATAAAGAGATGTATAGGACAAGGTATGGGGAAGGAGTTTGGAGCTTCCTTGTCTTCTCCAGATGTGCCACTCTCCCTGCGTCTCCACGTGTTCACCAGCCCAGCTCTTGAGGTTTTTATGGCTTCATTGCATAGCCTTGATTGGCCAAGTTATTTGCTGGTTGTAACTCCAGCTCCTTTCCCCTCCCTGGAGGTGATGGAGGGCACTGAAAGTTCTAAGCCTCTAATCACATGGTTGGTAAGATCCAAAAGTCATTTTTATTAATAAGACATCCATATCACTTTTATGTCTCTGAAGCATTTTCAGGACATGTGGATGAAGACCAAATGCATCTGAGAAATATATTTTGGTCATCTGAATAACCAAATATATATTTCTTATAAATCATTATGTCACAAGGAGAGTACAACGTAATGATAATATATTAACCCTTCACATATTTTATTCATTCATAGCATAGAGCACTCTACATCATTCACGTTTTACTCAGAACCTTAAAAAAGCTCAAAAGACTCTTGACATCCAAAACCAAAGCACCACAGTTAAATTTCAAAGAAATTTGATAAATTCAGTTCATCTGGTTGTCCAATTCAAAGCAGATGAGAAGTAACAAAGGATAGTGAAATACCTATTAAAAATAGGTAAAGTGATACCAAAAGAAATGACTCAATAATCTGAGTATTGGCAGAGAGAAAAAGCAAGATACAGGTGCAAATTCCTAGTACTTATAGATTATGTGAATGTACCCAGCACAGCTCATAATTAATAAAGAGCTGTTACATGTTAGAGAAAACCAATAGTTCACATTTCTCACATTACCATGTTCCAGGCTCTGTGCTATTGCTGTTGATGTATCATTGTACTCAATCGTCACAATAACCATGCATTTCTTCCTATGATTTCCCTTTTCACAGATGAATAGTTTTAAAGAAATAAAATATATACATAAAGGTACACTGCTTTTGTATATGGCAGAGTTGTGTTTTGAAATTGGCTCAGCTGGATAACAAAGCCCATGTTCTTTATTGTTATTTGGGACTCCCTTCATTTTTACCTTAATAATAATAATAATAATAATAATAATAATAATAATAATAACAACAACAACTAAGTTCAATATCCTCTTAAAAGATATTAAAAAATACTATCTAAAAATACATTTCCTCAGAGCACTTCACTTCTTGAAAATCCCCAACAATTGACCGGAAGAGGATTTTGTAAAGTATTATTTATAGTCAGTTTCAAGCATTTTTGTGCCATTGTTTTAAATTAATCCTATGGTGTTTTTTGGTTGGTTGGTTGTTTTGGAAACATCTGTGCATCCTCATTTTCAGAGAACAAAGAACAGCCATTCTTGTAAACTGCTTGTGAGTTAAGGAGAGAAAGTAATACTTATATAAAACATTAACCAACTAATAGGTGTCATAATTTTTGCTTTGCTGGTCACTTGATGCTCTGGCTTCTTTTTCTTCCTCCTGCTTTGAATGAACTTGGAAACATCAGATCTCAGAGAAGTAGTCTGAGAGGATTATGGCCAGTGGATACATGGGACATAACAATCCATGAGGGAGTGAGTGCTGATGACAGGACTCTTGTGCTACAAACTCTGAGCAGCTGAAAAGCTAAAAATAACCTGGAGCAGTTCTTAGACTAGAAATGGAAACATCCTGTGAATGATGAAGAGTCTCTGGGAGTGATGGATGGTAACTTGAGGGGAACCTGCCAGAGAAGAACTGGACAGGAAAAACCTAGTAAAGAGCATGACTTGTTGCCTTGGTTACATCCCCAGTGCTACCTTCCATAGCATGTTCAGCTTGACAGTCTGAATAGCCAGTTTGCAACTCTGTTTTCTGTTCTTGCTCAGATTATAATCCCCTTCTATGAGGTAGGATTTCTTTTAAACTCATAAAATTTCAGGGACTGGTTATCCGGGTCCCATGTGACTCAGGTGACTGAGAAAGAGGAATAGTTCACAGTGTTGGATGTAGTAAATGAGAACTACCAGTAAATATTTTTGAGTTGTCACCGGTTAGTTTTCTAAGAACTGAAATTAGATATGTGAAATATGGTTGACTTAGGGGTGCTTGGGTGGCTCAGTTGGTTAGGTGGTTAGGAGCCTTCTGCTCAGGTCATGATCCCAGGGTCCTGGGATTGAGTCCCATGTCCAGCTCCCTGCTTAGTGGAGAGCCTGTTTCCCCCTCTGCCTGCCACTCTGCCTACTTGTGCATGTACATGCGTGCTCTCTCTGTCAAATAAGTAAAATCTTAAAAAGAAATATGGTTGACTGAGAGGAATAGGAAAGTAGGTGAAGGGCAACCCTGTGGTTATGAAGTCATGTGAAAGCTCTTGTTCCTTAAGACTGATGATCTTAAAGTTGTGGGTAGTATGTTGTGAAAGTCCATTAAATCATAAAGGATCTGGTCATAGAGATATTATTTTGGTTTTAATGGACTCCAGAATATAAGATTGGGAGTTATTTCCTAAAGATCGAAAAAGTGTAATTATGACAACCATCTTGCCTAGGTGGGAAACCTATCAAACATTTTTCCTCAAGAGGTAGTACAAATTGAAAATACTAATAGATTCAAAAGATGTTTAAGAATGTTAAATCCATAATGTGATCTTAAAGTAAAAGCAGGACACTTTTGGGATATTGAAACCTTAAGAGGTTAGCCTCCGGGAGAATAATCATACCCTCTTAGAAGTATCCTCTTATACCACTTGACTTGTTTTTATCACATCTATCACTTTATCCTTCCTAAGACTTTATTAGGAATATTTACAGCTTAATCTCACCCACATTTCACCAGTGTTACCATTATCAGATGCGAACTGTGCAAAAACCAATGATGGCTTCTTCTAGAAAAGTATGAGAACTGCTATGGGCATTTTCACACTTTTTTTCTTTTCCTTTTGTGACTTTTCTTGTTCGTCTTCTTTTCTACAGATCACATCTTTAAGGAACACTAAATAGAGGTTTAAAATGGCTGGAAAACCTATGGAAAAACTGGGGAGCAAAAAAAAATTGTAGTCATGCTGATGAAAATCCTAATCACAGCTCTCACTGTGGGGTTAAGGAAAAGGTTCAAACAGAGTCCCTCCCCTAGGAAGAACCTTCTAACTGAGCATCTCTCTGCAAACTTCCTAAAACCTGTTATCTACCGTAGTTACACTTCTTTTAAGGAAGTTTTACTTTAAAAATGTCATTAAAAGTTCTATTTTCATATTTCCTCAAGCTTGCTTCAGGAATTTTAAGAATATATAAAGTCATATGAGAACTTCATTTGATAAAACCACTGTTTCCTTGGCATGGGCTGGAGGGAAATATTTAACAGTAATTATGCCTAATGCATTATGCCTTTATACTCACCCAGCATCTGAAATGTGATGTTCTAATAATAGAACTCCAGAGTTTATTTTAACATGAGCAAAAGGAAACAAAGGCAAAATGCATATACCAAATCAGAAAGCTGTTGGCATGAGAATGTTCCCTTGTGTGTATAATCAAAAAAAAACAGAAGCATTAGCAGCATTTTCATGACACAATCTAATGATATCTGTAAGCGAACTATATCCATCCCTGTTAAGAAATGGCTGAAACCCATAAAATGAGCTGTTTTGGAACTAGTTATAGCCATTTACCAATATAAAATAGCAAGATCATTTCTTAGGAATTTGTACATAAGCGTTTAACTTGCAATAAAAATTATTTATGAATTAAATAAGTACTAAGTTAATTTTTATTAAGAATTACAAATTCTAAAAAAAAAGAATTACAAATTCTAAATTTTTTTCTGAAATTTTTGAGTCAAAATATAAAACTGATATTTGGTAGTTGCACAGATGGCATATAAACTATAATAGAAAGTATGTCAACCTGGGGCAGAGATCTCTAAAACTAGTATTGCACATTCCAGTTGAATGTCTGAATTTCAGAAAACATATCAACATTGTTGAACCCGGGACTGATGGACAGTACTCTAAAATATTTCTCCCTTTTGCTTTTGGGACTGACTTGGTAATTTTATGGGCCCCCTCTATATTGCCATTCATCCTCTTGCCCCATTTGCCTGCATGGTCTTTAGGATCTCATCAGTAAAACCCAAGAGGATCCACTGAATAGGGATTAAATAATAATATAGTTCAGTTCGGTCAAGAATAGTAATTGGCATTTCACAAGAGCAGTAATTCATTTGGGCAGTACCCATAAAAATGTTGGCACTCTAATTAAAAAGTGCAAATGAAAAAATGTTTTTACTATCCCGGGGAAAGTGAAAATAACTGAAATCTAGTGAGGGTGGGAAAAGGCATTTTCATACTCTGCTGGTGCAAGTGTTCATTTATTATAAATATTATGGTTGACAATTTAGCAACCTGCATATCAAAAGCTCCTGAAAAGGCCATGCCACTTAAAATCTGCTTCTAGAATTTAGCCTAAGGAAATAGTAATTGGACATGTGCATAGATAATGTACAAGGATGCTCATTGCATCAGTGTTTATAAAAGCAGCAAATTGGAAACAATTTATGTGTTCATCAGCAGAGGGAATGTTTATATTATAGTGATTAAACATGATGCAGAGCTTTATATCAAGCTAGAAAAATGCCTATGATAGATGTTTATAAAATAGTATGTAGGGTATGGTACCATTTTGGGGTGTGTGTGTGTGTGTGAGAGAGAGAGAGAACCTGAAAGGATACATTCCCGAAATATTAAGCTCAGCTCAGCTCTGGGAGGTGGGATTATGTATGATTTTTATTTATTCCTTTTTACTTTTCTGTATCTTCAGGGTTTTTTTTGTTTGTTTGTTTGTTTTTGTTTTGTTTTTTTGTATTGAGTACATATTACTTTTATCATCAAGGGAGAAAGATTATTTTTATTCTAAGAAAAACGTAGACTGAGCTCATGCTACCTGTAAGGCTTAGCAGAGAACTCAGGGTGAGTGAGATCTGGCCACTGGCCTTCAGAAGTTAATAGTGTGGTTAACAGAGTGGGAAAGGAGACTGTGATTTGTACAAATACCATTCTGCGTCACTCTTGAGTACACCTTGATTATTATAGTGTCACCATCAAGGGTTCTTCATGGAGTATCTAGACATGCTTGACTCTAAGACAAACCAGAGTCCTCGCTTCTGGATATACCTTCCTTCTTCCCCTTTCTACTGACTTCCCTCCCATCAGTGTTCAAAAACGTACTCACTTATCCCCTACAATACACTAGTTAGTGAGCTGACTGCTTGTTGGGCCCCCGTGTGTGTCCACATATCTCTCCTTATTCCTGTTAACTAACAGGTTTCTTCCTCTTCATCCTGCTTTCCACAATACCAGTCTTTCCACCTTCAGCATCAAGCCCTATACCAGCAGTGCTTGGCATTTTTCTACTTTGCATTTTCTCACTATCCCTTGTTTTTACAAGCTGGGGAGGAGACCTGATAAAAGGAAAGAATTTGTTCTGGTCTCATCTCTTCTCTCTGCAGTTGTGTAAAGCAAAAAAAAAAGTTCCACTATTCCTTATGCTTTGAATCTCCCTGAGTTGGGGAAAACACTTCAGAGTATATCTCATAACTGTAGGGTATGTAAATAAAGTTTCATTGTGTCCCATATCTTGTGAGATCTAAATATTTACATAAAGGCTTTCCTTTCTAAACTTTGGTTTCCCTAGAACTTGCTGTGTGCATGGATTCAGGGTTTACTGAAAAATAGAAGATCCAACATTTTCACTTTAGTTTTCTGCTATGATAAAGTTTGCTTTTCTTCTGTTGTGTCCTCCTTGGAATTAATTTGCTTTGTTTTACTGGTCTTAAATACTGAGGAGAGTCTTGTGTTTTTTCTACATTCACATGTCAGTTACTCTAATTGTGTGAGTGTCTTGACATCATTTGTTTTTCATAATGTAATTCTTCAACTATTATTGTTAGACATTAAACCTTTCTTGCATCCTGCTTCATATAAGGTCAAGACTATTACCCAAATAAGCTTGGACTACTCTCCAGTATCATAGTCAATGGTGACTATTTGAAAATTCTGGAGATACAATCAGTTATCACTTGCTGTCCAAGGCAAGTTTCAAACACTCTTGCACATAAATAAGAGTTTGAGCAAAAATCCCAATTGGACTGCTTTTTATGCAGATCTTGGACAAATAACTTAAATTCAGCATTTCAAGCTCTAGGAATAGATGCCTCTATTGTAGAATGAGACTTCCAGTCTTGTTTTTGCAAGGTTATTTGAGGACCTGATTTGTGGACACTTGAGAAGTCTGAGATTGGACAAATGCTAAGCAGCAAGTTATTTCATGGGCTTGCCAAGTGCTGATACCAGGAATTCCAGGAGGGTGCTTAGTAAGATGGGCTGCTCACCTAGAACCAACCTAAATGCCACAGATCAGTGACACTCAGACAGTGGTTTCCCAGGTCCTCTCTTACCCCAGCCTTTCCTCCTCCACCTAGAAGACAGACCTCACCATCATGTTACCCATTCATATACCTGAAGCATCCTAGTCAAGAAGTTGAATGCCTTATTGCAGCCAAAGATTGCTTATGAGAAATTTTCCTACAAAGTAATTACTGGAAAATCCTCATCTTTGAATTTGTTTTTCTGTCTACTAGAACATTCTTTCTCAGTCCCTTGTCCTATAGCACAGAGATCTCAATTGGATCCAGGGACAGGACTGGTACCCACCCATACTTCCTAGCCAGTAGCAAAAAATTTTCAAGTTCTTAAATTCACAACTCCAGCTTACAAGTACTGGGCACAGTATTTTGCTGCTTGCATTTTTTATCCTGATTTGGCTAAAGAGATTCCTGCCCTCTAGGGCTCTTTTATCGAAGGAGCCACCCCACAAATAAAAGAAGGAAAGAAGCCAGCTTAGAGGAGGGAGGCCTGGAAAACATCACTTGCATGAATCACACCTGACGTCCCTTCTTATTCTCCTTTTCTCCTCAGCCAAGCTCTTACTGCTCAGACCAGCATGTCTCCTTTGCATCTCAAGTGTGAAATGTCAGAGGCAGCAGCCAAAGACAGAAGTGGTCAGGCCACTATTCCACGGTGGTTGGCAGCATAGTTTTGAAATAAGGACAAATGAACATGAGTGTTTTTTTAACCACTGCAGCCCTTAACTTAAAGTACACATCAGGTCAGGTGGCCACCAATGAGTAAATGAATGCTCGATTGGTGGAATCTAGTATCATCGGGACTGGTGAGGTCATTGGGTATTTTTGTATCCTTTGAGTAATACCTAGTAGTGCAATTGCTGGATTCTAGGGTAGCTCTATTTTTAACTTTTTGAGGAAGCTCCATACTGTTTTCCACAATGGCTGTACCAGTTTGCATTCCCACCAACAGTGTAAGAGGGCTCCCCTTTCTCCGCAACCTCACCAACACCTACTGTTTCCTGTGTTGTTGATTTTAGCCACTCCGTCTGGTATGAGGTGATATCTCATTGTAGTTTTGTTTTGTATTTCCCTGATGATGAATGCTGTTGAGCATCATTTCATGTGTCTCTTGGCCATCTGGATGTCCTCTTTGGAAAAATGTCCAGTTTCAGGTTTTTGTGTCTCATCTTGGTGCCATTTGACTTGGTCAAAAAGAATGAATATCAGGGATGCCTGGATGGCTCAGCGATTGAGTGTGTGCCTTTGACTCAGGGTGTGATCCCTGGGTCCTGGGATCGAGTCCCACATCGGGCTCCCTGCATGAAGCCTGCTTCTCCTCTGCCTGTGTCTCTGCCTCTGTCTCCCTCCTCTGTATCTCTCATGAATAAATAAATTATTTTTTTTTTTTAAAAAAAGAGTAAAGATCAGGTTTTGAGTAGGTACAAGCAATGCAGAGAGGTCAAAACTTGAATAATTAATTCATCACCAGTCATTTAAAGAAGTTTGTCAGTATTTATCCTGAGAGATTATTAAAATTTTACTATATAAAGCAAAACTTTAGGGGAGGAATTACTTTTTAGTTCTCTATTATTTCTTTCTTTTTTTTTTTAAGATTTTATTTAGTTATTTATAAGAAACACAGAGAATCAGAGACATAGCAGAGGGAGAAGCAGGCTCTCTGTGGGGAGCCCGATGTGGGACTCAATCCTAGGACCCAGGGATCATGACCTGAGCCAAAGGCAAATACTCAACCACTGAGCCACCCACGCATCCCAGTTCTCTATTAGGTGAGTTGAAATGTCCTATTGGGTGAGTTAGGCCTATAGTAGATTTATCAAGTGAAAAATCTAGCTTTTAAAAAAAACACAGTTTTGTTCATGAATCAGTCTTTTTAAATTTGGGCCAGACTTCTTGTCTGCTACCTATTTTTTCCAGCCCCACCTTGAGTTTCTCCCTTCTTCCCAATTGCCTAGTAGGAGGCCTTCTGCCAAGAGATGGGAAACCTAGATTTCATAGCAGTAGAAAACTGGCATCCTTTTCCCCAGCATTGCATTCCAGTAATACCATCTCAGAGTTTGACCCAGTTATTTCACACAGACAGCTGATGCCAAGTCCGTGAGGCTCTCCTCCAAACAAAGGGCCATGGTCTTCAGTCACACATGAGAGAGGTGCATGCAGACCAGATTATCCGGAGGCTGACTGCCAGCCTATGTGGCTGAGCAAGGGCAGTGGGAGGGAGAGTGTCTGGAGCCACGTGCAGGTGGGGTTCTCATTCCAGGCTTCATTCTTTAGCCCTTCACTTCAGTGAGTCCTGCTGGATGCCACCAAAGGCTACAGAAAAAAAAGTGGCTTTTGTACACTTTTCAGACATCTGTAATGGTGACCAGGTTTTTGTGACTATTATTCCACTCCACTGCACCTCCCCTTTGCCATTCTGAAGAAATTATTCATTCTTTCCCCCCTCTACACAAAATTTTCCTCTCGTAGCTGCCCCGGTTGTCACCAATTGTGTAAGATCTTCATTGAAAGGAAGAGAAAGGAGCCTAAAGGACTTTGTGACTGAAATGGAAAAGATGGGGCTTTAGCATTTTTGTACAGCTTTAAACACTTTTAAAAGTTTATGGATATTAAATAGCTGAAATTGTAAGTAAAAGAACTGAGTAGAGGCACCAGCCCAAGACACGGATGTGTCTGTTGTCCTGGCCCCTCTGTGCTCTGGCTCGGGAAACTCAAGGCAAGGGCACAATGTTTGTGGTTAGAATCCCTGGTTAAGTGTGACTGGGATAGAGGTGTGTTGAGTTAGGTTACACCAGCAGCATGTGCTCCACAGGCGAAGTAACCTGCTAAATGGGGGTGTTTTGACTGCTGGCCAGAGACCTTCACCTGCTCCATGGTGGAAAAGAAAGGAATGACGAGTTATCAGGTTCAGTAAAAGATGTATCTTCTCAAAAGTGTGAAGAAAAGGAAGACAGGGTAGTGATAAAATTAGGTGATTTTTGTATTAAATTGATGCTAAATGCAAAGAAGAATTAATTGCATTTAGTGATTAAGTGGTTCTGCCAAATGATTACAAAATGCAATCTCCCCATGAGCTTTCAGTGAAAACAGAAGTTAAAGATTTAAAAATATTGCTTATCACTTAAAAAAATAGTCTAATCCTTAAACAGCAACAAAATTCACGTAAGCATCTGGACAAGCTGTGTGAGCAACAGAAACCCAAGTCTTTGCTTACAGTGAATTAAAATAATTCTTTTCAAATCCACATGGTAATAAAGACTGTTTTAAACTCTATTAGGTCTGTGTTCAGCCATTGTTTCTTCATTCTTTTAAGCTCTAAACTAAAAGCTCACTTATTTATTATTGTTGCTGGGGTCATTCGTTTGTTTTATTTGCTAGGAGTGAAGGGATATTTTTTGTGGATTTGGGAACAAATATCAACAGCCATTGTAGCTTTTGTGTTTATCAAAGCATCATCTGATTTTGTTTAATGTTATAAAGTGGTACCTTCTGTAAACTGGGAAGGTCCGGAGAGAAATCATGAAAAATGGTAAAAAGGTTAGAAATTATGACTTAGGAAGGGTGAGATTTTCATAAACGGTGCTTTGCCTTAGATTTTTCTTCTTCGTAAATGAAGAAACTAAGATACTCCTTCAGATAGGCACCTCTGGTTACCGTGTTTATTTACAAAGTGACACTCCTTTGCTGTTGGAGGAGGGAATAATTCTGAGATGATTGTGTTTACATAGAAAATACTGATATTTTCCCATTTGTTTGTAGCATAATCCTAAACTGCTCAATTCAAGGACTCCTTTCACCAAGAACATGCTCTGCTTGCAAAGATCATGGTGACCGTGACCTCTTGGTTAAGTGACTAGGAATGGATTTTTTCTTTCTCTCTAAACACACTGATGTACCTATTAAAACTAGAAAATAAACACTTATAAATTGACACTTTAACAATTGGATTAAAATTTGTTTTTCCACACAGGAAGAATTTAATGGAAAACATGACTCCCTCTTTTTTAATGACGGTCAGCGAAGAATCGACTTTGTTCTAGTATATGAAGATGAAAGTAGAAAAGAAACCAATAAAAAGGGTTCAAATGAAAAACAAAGGGTAAGTTTTTGCTATTCTCGTTTTTATTTCTTACGATATTGTGAAGTGAAAAAAAATGTTTTTTTTTTAATGTAAGCAATAAAGTGAAACTGGTGTTTGAAATATCATGTACCAAACATACGTTCATATTTTCTCTGCTCATCATTCCCTCAAGCCATGTTAACAATTTTTTCTTTTGTAATTTGAAGCAGAAACTTCCTTGGGCTCTTAACCTCAGTTGGTTTCACAGCTGAAGACAGACTTTCTTCCAAGGAATTGCACTTTCTATCTGTAGAAGAGATTTACGTTATTATTTTTTTTCTAAGATTTTATTTATTCATGAAAGACACAGAGAGAGAGAGAGAGAGAGGCAGAGACAGACGTAGGCAGAGGGAGTAGCAGGCTCACCGTGAGGAGCCTGTTGTGGGACTCCATCCCAGGGCTCCAGGATCATGACTTGAGCCAAAGGCAGATACTCCACCACTGAGCCACCCAGGCGCTAAAATATTTGTGAGAAATAGAAAAATATTTGTGAATTCCATCATACCGTCTGTCAGGCCTTATTTAGGATTTAGGACTCCACCAAGGAAAGGCAATTTCAAAATCCTGTTTTCTTTGAAAGAAAAAAAAATATACCTAAATCATATTGATTTCCTAAATCTAGTATATCTATTAATATACTGTATTAATCTATCTCACCAAAATGTGATATTTACATTAAAAGTATACTTGGCGAGGTACCCGGGTGGTGCAGTGGTGGAGCTGGAGCCCTGAGCCTTAGGCTCAGGTTGTGATCCTGGGGTTCTGGAATTGAGTCCCACATCAGGCTCCTCGCGGGGAGCCTGCTTCTCCCTCTGCCTATGTCTCTGCCTCTCTCTCTCTGTGTGTCTCTCATGAACAAATATATAAAATCTTTTTTTTAAAAAAAGCATACATGCCTATTTGCTACAAAGTGGGAAAAGAAACTAATGATTAATAGTGACAGCAAATGTAGTAAGTGTGGTAACTAGCCTTCACTGTGCTCTTTGTGGATGGTATGTGCCTCGTGCATGCTTTGTCTTATTTCATTTTCATAGTAACCTGGGAGGTGCATTCTGTTATCGTACCATTATAGACAACAGGGGTGACCCTTAAGGTCACATGATTGCCCAAGGTCACTGACTCTAGCATGAGAAGTCATGAAGCCATGGTTCACAGTCTTGTCTTGAATCGAGAACCCGTGCTAGTCACCTCTCCCATTTTGTCACTTCCCTTCCTGCCTTTTCATTCATTGTCAGTCAAGCTGCTGCTTCATCCTTTTCCTTATCTTCAAGCTCTTCTAAGTATTTCTATCTGGAGATAGTAAACCATTTAGTAGGCTAGGGTTATAAAAAAAAAAAAATGCCTAGATCTTCTTTACCTGAACCCAAACTATATTAAACTGAAAGAGGACAAAAAGGAGAGAGCAAAAAAAAAAAAAAAAAAAAAAAAAAAAAAGGAGAGAGCATACATGTGTCATTGTTTCCCACTTTGGAAACAACTCACTCATTCTTTGTTTTGTTTTTGTTTTTGTTTTTGTTTTTGTTTTTGTTTTCCCTGTTCCTTTGTTCTCATGTCTACGCTATTACATATACACAAATTTAATTGTCCCTCTCTGCACTTTCCGAAATGCATCGTTTCTGCCCATGCTTCAAACCAACTGATGAAATCTTAAAATTTAATGAAGCCATCATACCTGTTTTGTTTGGGAAGGGCTAAGTTTACAGGTTGTATTTGCATGGTATCACATGCATTGGAACTTGACATTCAAATTTTATTTCTACCACTCCAATTATTTGGAGTAATTCCAATTGATATCACAAACTAGCCCTGATTGCAGTGGCTTGACACAATGAAAGTTTACTTATTGCTCATGTCAAGTCAGATGTGGCATTCCTGTTTGGCAAGATGGGTTTAGGGAAAAGGGTAGGGCTCTGTCCTTTGCATTCAGGGACTCAGGCTGATACAGAAGCTTTGCCATATTGCCATCTTCTATAGGTAGATCATCCTCAGCTTTAAAGTAAATAATAGTTTAAGAGAAAGGATGGAGAAAGTAATTGTGCTTCTTCACCACTTTGGCCTGGAGGTGACAACATCAATTGTGCCACATTCTTTTGGTCAGAACTCAGGAAAGTGGAAAATGTAGTATCTGACTGGACAGCCATTTCTCCATAGGAATGCTGTACTATGGGAGGGAAACTGAATCTTTGGTGGACAGCCGGCTTGTCTTGGCCACAGCTATTAATTGGCTCTATGACTTGAGGGAATTTTATGATCGGTATCATATTTTATTGTAATTTTTGAGATGCATGTTATTTTTCCATTTTGCCTTCTTCACAGTCAGGGTATGTCTTACAAATGATATATCATAATTTCATTGGTGGAGTTTTTCCTATTGATACGTAAAATATTGGTTCATCACACACTGATGGCATCTTAGATTCAGGAAGTGGGAACTCCAATACTCATTCCATAGGGTTGTAGTTAGGATTGAGTAAAATACTATGTAGAAATGTTATATAAATTGTTAGTATGTATTAGATAATAAATATTAATTCCTAAACCTTTACTTTTATTTCCAGTTTTCTTAGAACTAATGTATGAATATGAAAAGGCATGACTCCACTTTTGTTATTATATAATTTCTATATATATATATACATACATAATATATACATTATATATGTATATGTTTGCTAGAGTAATATAGCTTAGAATGTTTTATCATTTTTCTGTGGACACTAACATATATTAATGTACAGTCATAGTCACCATCATCAAATATTCATTAAACATCCATCATATGCCAATGGAACTGCATTGAGCACAATATAAAGTAAGTTAAACAAATCTAATCCATTAAAGTGTAAAGGAAACAGTTCTGGATTTAAACAAGAGTTTCACTGCCATGGTAAAGGGGCCCTAGAGCTGCTTACATTATTAATAAATGCTGCATTTGTTTTACACAGAAACATAGGTCCCAGAGTAACTCTCATAAATCAGGAGGAAAAAAAATCATTAATTTGGCAATCTCTGAACTCACAGATAGATGTACCATGATGTTGGTCTTTATAAGCCGTGCTTTGAAGTGCTTTGAGTTGTATTTGTACATATTACTTAGACTCCACCAGAATTTAAAGTTCAGCTTTGGAATCACATTTTTATTAATCAGAAAAATATTTGTGAATTCCATCATACCATCTGTCAGGCCTTATTCAGGATTTAGGACTCCACCAAGGAAAGGCAATTTCAAAATCCTGTTTTCTTTGAAAGAAAAAAAAAATTATGTCTAAATCATATTGATTTCCTAAAGTAACACCAAGGTAGACTTTGCTTGTAGCTGATCTAAAGAGTGTTGTTAAATACATTCTAGGGATGGAGAGAGAAGTTATCTGGTAGGGCTACAAAACATAGAGGAGTAAAAGGCTGCATCTTCCCATGAGCAAAAGAGAAAATATTTTTCCTAGCCAGATCTCCAAATAACATGTCACTTTGTCCTCTTATATTAGTGAAAATACTTCAGGAACTTCACACCTTCCTTTAAAAGCATAAATTGTTTACATTTCGATTAGGCATAGGGAATGACTGTAAGTTGTTTCAATAATATGTGCCCTAAATGCCACCGTCCTTGACACTGAGTCACTTTGAATATTCTTTTACTGCAAGAAACAGGAAAGTGGAAAATGTAGTATCTGACTGGACAGCCATTTCTCCATAGGAATGGAGAACAGGAAAACCATACTTAAAGTGGCTTAAATCCTAAAGGAAATCATTTCCTCACTTAAGAAGTAGCCTAGAAACAACATCATTTCTGTGTTAGATAATTTATTGGCTTACAGAGGTTGTCAGGAATTGAATCATCACATCCTTCCGCCCTGCCGTCCATCCTCAATATGTTGCTGTTCTTAAACTGACTTTACCTTGTACAAGATGGTGGTGGTACTTTGAAGCACCTGGAGGTGGGAATGCCCTTTTTTAGGGGGAGAAGAAAGCTCCCTACCCTATAAAAGCTCTAAGCAGATCTCCCTTCACAGTTCTTTGTCTATCATAGGTCTGTTCCAAAAATGACTGTTGGCAAGATGAATGGAATTACTTAGCATCATTAGCATAGACAAATGAAGATGAGTCTTTTGTCTCTTAAATTGCTGGATTACCCAATACCTGAAAAACCATAAGGCTTTTCTTAGCAGTGAAGAAGGGGGAAACGACTGACTGTTCAGTAGGTAGCCAGCGGCATGGCACATGATTAATTATACATAATTATATATAAATGTGTTCGATGTACATTAGGAAGAGCAAAGATGTTCTAATGAAAACAATTTTCTGTATTTTTCTCCAACTCTTTCTGCTCAGTTTTGTTTGTAACATTTCTTCCACTTCTTTTTGCTAGCACTACAAACTAGTGGCAGAGTCCATCTATTTTGGATTTTGTTTTGTATGACGCTGGGCATCCCTTCAAACAGATGAGCTTATGACCAAGTAAAAGTATGATTCAGATGATGGTAGAGAGGGTAGAGGGGTCAAGGTAGCACAAAGACAGTCTAAGCAATCCTGAGTAAGTGTTTTATTTATTTAACTTTCTGTCTGCACAATCCATTCCTAAAAGTTAATGGAAAATTTATTTCCTTGAAGTTGATGAAAATTTCATATATGGATGTGGAAATTTGTATCTAATACCTGACTTTAAGAATTCTTTAGTATGTGGCAGAAGGATCGGGCCAGTGGAGATCCTAGCATGTGAGGTTTTTAAGAAATGAGCAATCAAACTAAATTATATCCAACCTTTCAAATAATGTGAGACAGCTAACTAATTGGTTACAGAACCCGTCAGCCTTTAAAACTGTTATCCGTTATGTTAGATGAGTTATCATGAGGTTGGAAATGTTTGCCTAGGGATGCCTTGGTGGTTCAGTGGTTGAGCATCTGCCTTTGGCCCAGGGCGTGATCCCGGAGTTATTTAAATAAATTAAAAAAAAAAAAAAAGAAAGAAATGTTTGCCTAGAAGCTGTATGAGATCTCTTTGGACATGTTTCAAAGTTCATCAAGAAGTTCTAGTACAGTGAATATATTATATCACTCCATTTACTGAGGTCTTATGTTTTTCAGTAAACTTTTATAACAGTGTCCATGAAGATCTTGTACTGTTTTTCGTTTGTTCGTTTGTTTTTTTAGTTTCAGGTATACAATTTAGTGATTCAAGACTTAATACAACACTCAGTGCTCATCACAAGTGTACTCTTTAATCCCCCATCACCTATTGAACCCATTCCCTCCACCCACCTGCCCTCTGATAACCATCAGTTTGTTCTTTATGGTTGAAAGTCTGTTTCTTGGTTTGTCTCTCTCTCTTTATTTTCCCCCTATGATCATTGCTTTGTTTCTTAAACTACAGAAGTGTGAAATCCTCTGGTATTTGTCTTTCTCTGATCTTATACATTCTTATTAACTAGTCTCATTTTAAAATTTTGTTGATATTGTCAGAAGCATTTTAAATTGTGGCTTGTGATTTATTGTGTATTTAAAAAGTTCATGGATTTTCATAAATTCTACCTAGAAACCTTGATAAACTCTTTTTAGTTATACTTTCCAATTCATCTATTAAGTTTTCTCAGAAAAAGACCTATTATCTATAAATGATGAGAGCTTTGCTCTACCTTTGCCACCTTTATACTTTTTCCCTTTTCTTGTTAAAGTACAGCAGCTAAGCCCTCTTGAATAAAACCAGTAACACATAGTAGTCACCATTTTCATGTTCCTGATTTTTGGGGGAATGTTTCTAAAATTTCCCCATTAAATATCTCACCTGCTATAAAATTTTTGTAGTTTTCTTTCAAAAAGCAAAAGGAGTCCCCTTCTAGTCCTAGATTGCTAAGAGTTTTTATGATAGTTGAGTTTTACATTTTATTAAGTGCTTTTTAAAAAAATCTGTTGAGGGATCACATGGCTTGACTTCTCATTAAGCCTTATGTGTATTAAATGTATGGTATTTGTGGCTAATGGGCAATAATTAACAGTATAGATAACTCAAAAATCATTTATTATTGACTTCAGCTTGCAAGTATAATTTTCCTAGTCATTAGCTCCCTACTTATGCTAATACTACATTAACATAGTTTATTTATAATTCATTAAAAAGTATTTGAGGTCACTTACAGAAATAATATCAAGAATAAAAACAATTAAATGAGAAACACAGAGTTACAAAAGTAAAGCCCAGGAAAATAAAATGAAGCTGTCTGTGAGAGTAATAAACAAAATGATTTTTTATTAACCACAGGTCCTGTTCAGAAGTTAGAGTTCAGCTGTAAACTTGCTTCTGAGTTTCCTAGTAGCCAAAGAAAATAGGAGATGTTATTAATATGGTCTAAAGTTTTAACACAATAAAAACAAAACTGTTTAAAAGAAATATAATGTTCTGAGGATCTCCCAGAAAGAAATTCATTCCATGGAACCTCATATAGGAGAAGACATGATTGGATAGATCTAACATTGGCATATCTTCTCCAAGTTGAAGAAATAAAAGAATGGCAGAGAGGGATTATAAAGAATCAGAACAGCATAAAATTTCCTAGAAATGACATGTTTGCCACAGATATTCTGTGAATGGAAACTTGAGCATTATATTAGGATAGGTTAAGAAGAAATGATGGCAAGTGGTGTCAGCTGGTTTTACCTTCTCAGATGAATTTTGGTAGGTGTCCTCTCTTCTTTTTTAGGCAAAAAAATCTGGTCTAACTTCAATTTGCTAGCATTTTAGACTAAGGCAGGGAGCTCTTCTTTATATTTTTATCTCCTTTCTTTACACCCTACTTATACTCAGATTGTAGGTTAAAAGGAATAAAGTAAATTAGAATCAGCAGTTTCAAATTACAGCTACAAAATGTGTTGCTGGTATAAGCATGTTTGGTTTTATTTTTGAGTACTCAGCACAAGAGCAATGAATCCAAATCTTGCTTCTAACTCCCAAAATGGGAAGTGTCATTGGGTCCGGTCCTTAAAACAGTCAAATGAAAAGGTCAGTGAAATCCTAAAAAGTAAAACCTAATTATTCTATTTCATCTCACAAAGATGTGGAGAACAGAAAGTCCTTGCTTTTTCCTGATCGGTCCTTCTGAGATCTGACCTTAGGTTTGAATGAATAAGCTGTCATTTGCCCCTGTGGTTTCAAACAGTCCCCTGTATCTCACTTTTTAAAAGGTACTAGATTAGGAAAAATCAACTATGCTGAATTTTTATGAGGAATAGGCTGAAAGGGATAAGTAATAATAAGAGTAGCTGCTCTGTGCATAGAGAAGGTATGTCTTAATGACAGTATTTCTTAACTTTGGTAAGAGGCACCTGTTTTACTCATTGAAAGTAGATTATTCAGGCGGCATCCTATACCGACTGAGTCAGAATCTCCAGGAGTAGGGCCCAAGAATCTGCATTTTAAGCAAATGCTCCAAGTTGTTTGTATAAACAAGTTTGGAAAACTGCACTAAAATGTTTATAGTAGTCATCTCAGCAGTGAGTTGTTATAAGGTGACTTTTCTCCCCTTCTCAGAAAATTTCTGTTTTCTGAGTTACCCACAGAGAGCATTTATTTCTTTTGGAATTACACCTAAAATGTTCATTTAAAAAGAAGATATGGAAGTGAATTTCAGCTAAGTATTCACTTCCATTCCACGCTTACTATTTAGAATGCTCATCGTTTTTCTGTCCCCTAGAGAACACATATTACCTACTTGAGTAAATTCCTCATCAGATCGGTCCACTGACATTAAATGTTTTATCACCAACATGTGAATTTAAATTAAGTCCCAATTAAATTATTTATTCTGCTTACTGAACCTTTTTGAGTACGTGATATATGACTAATAAATAGTACTTAGACAGTAATTTTTGGTACAAATTAAGTACCTTTAACTTACTCTTCGTTCATCTTTGTAGGCTTAAGAAAGATTGGCAAATTGAAAAATACTGACAGTACCATCAGTACTTTGCCTAACAAAGCTGTAAGAATACTTGAAATTAATCTATGCATATATTTCATTAATCCCAACTGATTTGTGCTTTATTATCATTACAGTGTGTTCAGTAATTTTATTTTGTAGGCATTACAACCCTTTTTTTTTTTTTTAATTCTGCAAAAGCTGGGTGACATAAAGAAAATGGCAGATTGGTGTTTACAATCAGTATTATTGCTGTATAATTCACAAGCCAGTCCTCCTCACAATGACTTTATTAAGCCAAATGAGATGTGTAATCTAAGGTGCTTAGGGACAGAAAGCTTCCTTAATTATGCCAGTCTGTCCTTTGTGATTTTGATTGCTTTTATTCTTTATTTCTCTGACAGCTGTATTAACCTCTCAAAAGAGACATGAATAAAATTCCAGTTTCTGGGGTAGGATAGGTATTCTTATCCTTTCTCCTTTGAACCCCCAGCACCATTCTCCACCAACAGTAGTAGAATCACATCTATCTTTTTTGTGAGATACTCGGGTCCTCAGTGATTACAGTCATTTTGGATTTACTAGAACTAGATTAAAAAAAAAAAAAAGATCCAGGTTGCAATGCCAATGAATTTGTTCTCCTAGAGACAGAAGAATCTGTAGCACAATCTAAAGTGTGACTGGACATTTTTCAGAGCCAAAGAGCCTACTTTGGTTATTTTCTGCTGTTAAATCCAGACCATAGACTATAGAACATAGTTTAGGTTCATATATGTAAAGTTTTCCAATTAGGTCCATAGATAATTTTTAATTAAAAATTGTGTGACTTCATTTTCATTTTTTCAACAAGTATTTATTGAATAATGGCTATGTCAGTCAATGTGCAATGTTAATTTTCTTTCATTTTTAACATGGAAGACAACTCTACCCTCATTTTTTTAAATGTCAAGAACAGTTACTTATCTAAGTATAAATTCTACAGAGAAGTGAAGATGATGATTTCATATTAAACAGATTGAAGCAATCTTTTCTTAAGTAATCAGTCTTTTCCTGGTATGTGCTTGTTTGACAAATACAGCACATATGCTAATTTACTTTAGCTACCTGACAAACCAAGAAAACTGGTTTGATCAATTTTTAAAATATTCCACTAGTTCTTTGTGAATTGCCTTGCCAAAGGAAAATAACAAGAACTGTCTTATTAAAGTAACTCCAAGGTGATAGATTAACATGTTTAAGCAAATAAAAATGTCCTATCCTTGATTCAACTGTTTAAGTATTTATAGTGAGTGGTAAAATAGAGGGCATTATAAACCAACTCCAAGGTCTACCAATTATCTTGAGAGAAATCAGGTAAATATCTTAGGAGTTCTTTGTAAAGAACTAGATAAGAACTAAAATAGGATAAATTAGTACAACCTTTCTGGAGGGCAGTATGGCAGTACATATTAAAGAACTTAAAATTACATACGCTCTTTGATTTAACAATTTTGCTTCTGGGACTTTATCCGAGGAAATAATAATGGATGCACAAAGACTGTTCTACAAGGATTTTTATAATAGGGAAAATTAGGAGCAACCTAAATATCCAACAATTTGGGATTTGTTAAATAAATTATAGTACATCTCTGAGAGAATATTACCGAGTCATTAAAATGAGATTGAAGAAAAATATTTCTAAGATTTTCTGCACCTTTGATACTCCCATGTACAATTCACTCTTGTCAGTGACCTCCCTTACTGTACACAGGAATGAGGGAAAAGTGAGATATAGAGCTGTGTTTTTACAACCTTCAAAATCTAAGAAGGATAGACACACACACACATACACACACTATCTCACACAGATATACACATTTATCAGATATCAAAGGAGTCCAAAGACCAGAATGACCAAGTAGTATAGAAGAGTCAAGAAGAGAGAGGGCTGTGTAACTCAGCATTAAGATCCATTTCTTGGAGTTCTAGTAAAACAATGTTGTTGTCTCACTGGAGGATTAAGGGTCATGGGGTGCACAGTATGGAGGCCATGTGGATTAGGGTTGCCTATTTTTGTTTCAGATATTGAAAAAGAGGTGAACCTCTAAGGTCTACATGTGAGAGAGGTTGGTTGGTTGGTTGGTTGGTTGGTTGGTTGATTTATTTATTTGTTTGTTTGTTTGTTTATTTAAGAAAAAAGGGAAGTTGGGCATGTTTGAAGGCAGAAAAAGAGGATATGGTAATGGCTAACATATATGTAAGGCTAACATATCTGTAAGGCCTACTGAGGACTTTCATACCCATGATAACATTTGATCCCTAAAAAAAAGCCAAGATGAAGATATTTCTTGCCCTATTTTTGAAATGAAGTCACTGATGCTTGTATGATTTAAGTTATTTGCCCAATGTCACAAAACCTGGATTTGAATTTTGATTCTGAATCTATTATGCCAGTATTTTCCAAAAGGAAACCAAAACTGGAAGAGCTAAAGGAGCTATTTGGTAGACTAAAATCTGAAAAGAGAGAGTCCCATGAAGGCAGTAAAGAGTTGTAGCCTCAATTTAGGAATTCCATAGAGGAGGAGCCATGTCCTACTTACACTGTTTAGTATGTTGCAGTCATGGTGATGCAGCTGATACAAACAAGACAAGGAGTAGTTTGTGTTTTGTATGTTGGATGACAGAACTGCCTTCCTGGGGGGGGAAGAGGGGCTGGTTCATTTCCAGCTGTCTAAACCATCCCCTTTTGTCATCTAGTAATTCAGACTCCAAGGTGTCTGGAAATCACTTCATGCTCTGGATGTCCCTATGCTATCTGGTACTAGTACACTCCAGAATTAAACTATATCTCTTCTTCTCTGTCATATCCTGTAATACTCGTAACTAAAAGTTCACAGAACATTTTGGGGGACTTAGTTGCTATACTCAGTAATTTGTACTCTTCAATCTATCCCTACATCATAGGCAGCCACCAGTCCACCATCCACTATTCACTCATTCATCAGACATTTATTGCATGTTTATTCTATTATAGGTCTGTTCTAAGTGCTGAGGGTATCAAGATTAAAAGACAGACATGTCTAGAGGCAAGGATGGTAATTGAAGAGAATATAGGGGCATGGAAGGATTTAATATTGTTAAGGATGGGAAACATTTTAAGTGTTTGTTGGCTGGGAATAAGAGTGATGAAGAGGAGGGACACCTGGGTGGCTCAGCAGTTGAACATCTGCCTTCGGCTCAGGTCGTGATCCCGGAGACCCAGGATTGAGTCCCACATCGTGCTCCATGCATGGAGCCTGCTTCTCCCTCTGCCTATGTCTCTGTCTCTCTCTCTCTCATCAATAAATAAATAAAGTCTTAAAAAAAAAAAAAGAAGAGTGATGAAGAGGAAAGAGTAAAGGGAAAAAGAGAAGGTATTGCTTAAGCAAGCTCAAGAAGAGATACCAAGAGGATACAGTCTCCTGACCCCAAGAAGAGAGATGGCATCTAGCTATTGATAGATACAAAGACACCTGCAGGAGTTCACGAGTGGCTGCCTTTTTCCCTGCAAGGAAGGAAGCAAGGTCACTTGCAGAGTGTGCTGGACTGGAGTTAGGTGTGGAGTGTGAGGAGCTCTTTGAAAGTTTGGAAGCAGCTCCCTGGTGGATGACTAGGGGCCAGGACGGAGATGGCTGTGTGTCATAATGTAACTGTATGTTACAGTTACTACTAACTGTGGTAGGTCCATGAATTTATAACAAGGCCAGTTAGCACAGTTGTGTGATTTCTTTCTGCCAGCACTTAATTATTAAAATAGGCATTTAGCCACTAGAGAAGTTCCTCTTGTGACTGATTCTCCTGCTCTTCTAACTAGAAAGATTTGTCTACAAGAGTGAATATCGTTGGGCCTGAGCCTTCACATTCTAACTGAAATTATTCGTGACTTCAAAAGGATACAGAAGACACAGTCATGGATCCTGCTAATGAGACAGTCTGGGTTGCCCCTTGTACAGACTCAGGATGAGTCATCTTCCCTGAAAGAGAGGAAGTCAGTGTCTGGTGTACTCAGAGCACCCACTCCCTCCACTGTACAGTGATGTGGGGTTTAAGCTGACAACTTTTCCCTAGTTCACAGTTACTGTGTCAGACATGATTCTGTCTGGCAAGTAACAGAGATGAGCTCTAACTTCAGCAGACAAAGAGTTTATCAGAAGAGTGTTGGGGAGCTCCCAGGTTCTTCTGAAGGGAGTTGGACAAATAAGCCTGGAAACCAGGCAGTCAGGAGCAGTTCCCCAAATCCCACTACAGAGCCATTTTGGGAGAGAACACATGGTTGCTGCCCAGAGCCACTGCTGGCACCACTGACTAGCAGTGATGCCCAAAAATCTCCTGCTATAACTTCCACTTCTGCTGTCTCTGGAACTGGCATTCCCTCTCCCAACCACCCTACAATGAGTTCTCCTTGGCCCAGCTTGTGTCACTAGCTTCTGAGTGAGAGTCTGGAGTGGTTGGTCTGATGGACAAGGCCTAGCTCACGTGCCAACAGCTGAACTTCACAGAAAACCAGGAAGGAGAATGAAGGAGCGTTTTTATCTCCTACAATGGGCATGGGCTCTGGGGAGAGTCAAAATGTTGGGTGGCCATAAAGAACAACAAATGCCTGTGACACCATCATGAAACACATGGGTAAATGTTTCAGTTCTTCTCTATCAGAAGAAGGTCTGAGGTCATGGGATGCCGAGTTTCTCTGTTGTCCCCCCCATAGCAAACTATTTTAAATTCTTTGAATTTTCAATATTTTGAAGGACGCTCTCAGGAATATTTGTAGAAGGAATGAATAAATATTTATTGAGTATATTCTTTCAGTATGTATTGGGCATATACTCTGTGCCAAGCACCATGGTGAACATTATTTACAGGATCAAAAATGTTTTTATTTTATGTTTTTTTTTTTTTAATTTATTTTGGAGGGAGGGGCAGAGGGAGAAGAAGAGAGAATCTTAAGCAGACTCCATGCCCAGTAAGGACCCCAACTCAGGGCTCAGTCTCATAGCCGTGAGATCATGACCTGAGCCATAACCTACTGAGCCACCCAGGCGCTCCTCAAAAATGCTTTAAGCAATACTAAAGAAAGAAGCAATGAGGCACAAGAATTGGACTACCATGCAAGAATCAAAATGCAAGTTAGGCTCTAGAGTGGAGAAATACTACCTACATAGAAGCAGGATGAGTCTGAGGCAGCTTCCCAAGTTGAGGTTGGAGATATGGCAAGTCAGGTTGTTTATTCATGTTTAGGGGAGTTGTAGCACTTTGCTGCGTTTTCTCTAAGTGACTCTTGCATCTCTAATAGTAATTAGCAGTTACATTTATTACATTTGTAAAGCTCATAGGCCAGCCTCTAGCATGTTGTAAGTACTTTATAACATCACTTATTAAATAAATAAAAATTAAAGACATATTCTGTTCTGATACTTCCACAGAATATGATAGGGATTCCAGTTGGACCCAAACTTAGCCAAATACTAGGTGTATTTTTTCACCTTTTGGCCTTTGGCCTTTTTCCTACAGCACCATCTGTTTTCTATTTGCTAGCTGCTTTACGTGTTCTAGGCACTTTGATAGCACTGCAGCTCAGCCAATTCTCTGCCCCTTGACAATTGGCAAATCATGAATGATACTCGCTGGGCAAAGTGGTCAGATTGATGGATCCCCTGGATGACTTAGGCCATCATCCACTAATTCTTTTATCTTGTTAACTGTTAAAGTTAAAAGAAAAATTTTTTGATCCAGCTTTTTCAGTTGTCTTCAGTAGGAGAATTGGTCCAATTAATCTTCTGTGATGACTAGAAATAGAAATTCTAGTCTATATGCTTAATGTAGTTTGAATCATACAATTCTCATGAGAACCTCAAAAGGAAACAGTGAGGCTTTCTCCATTCTATAGAGGAGAAAAGTGGGGCACAGAAAGTTTGTTTCCTGCCAAGGGTCAAAGAGCTGATAAGTGATGGCACCAGAATTTGAACACAGGCAGTCTGGTTTTAGAGTTTGTATGCTTCACGCCTGTCTACACTCATTTTCCTGCTTTCATGAAGCAGTATAGCTGTTTCATCACCAAAAGCACTCTTTTAAAAGGTTAAATAAATCTCTACCTTTACATGCTTTCCTTACAACTTAGGACACAGCTTGACAAAAGCCTAGCCAGATAGAATTTAATATCAATAAATACAGTACATTCTGCATCTTTTCAAATGGCCATATGACACAGATCTATTATCAATTAAGTAGTTCCCTATTTTTGTAGATTTAGAGGTATATATCTTCATGGATATATTAATCTTGCAGAGAGAAACACTCTTTTGAATTTTGCCAGAATTGTTTATGTTGTTTATTGAATTTGTTCAAGGCATGTAGATATGAAATATACACATCCAAAATTGAACCATTTGAATGTCTGCTATGTCTAGAATGCCAGATCTGGGCTTTAATTCTGGTAAATGACATCAGTGAATGGGACTCAAAAAACTCCATTTGTGTGCCAAACCACTCATAAGTTAAAAAAAAAAAAAAAAGAAAGAAAGAAAGAAAGAAAAGAAAGGTTTTAGAATTGTGCCAAAGCCAGAGATTTTTATGCATCCCAAATGGCCAGAAATCCAAGGGACTAACCAAGGCCTTTCAGAGTGCTAAGTGAATCCAAGTATACTCCCTTGCATTTCATCTCAGGAATCCAACACACCCACAAATTACCAACAGCCAGAGCACTCTCATTGCTTGTGTGCCATTTTGAGTAGATCTATCAGATTCGAACTGGTTTGGTGTGGTTTTTCTTAAAAAAAAGACTTTTTCTGTCCTTGGTAAAACTAAAGGATCTAACATATTTTCCAATTTCTTTTGACAGAGAAAAAGACAAGCATATGAATCTAACCTCATCTGTGGTGGCCTCCAGTTAGAAGCAACAAGATCAGTAAGTGTTGGACCCTTTCCAGTCCTGGGCTGACTGTTGCTCTTGGGAAGCTGCATGTCACTTGGGATGCTAGAGTGGCAATTGAAACTTGCAAGCCTAGCCATGCTCTAGTGTAGGCTGGAAGGGGAGTCCAGCAAAATCTGCACTGTAGAATGTCCATGTCCATTTGTTTCTGATTGAAGTCCACATACCTTTTTTAATAGCCAAAGAATATAATACTGAATGCATGTATAAATGATTGTTTTCTTCTTTTAAGAGTTTTTAAAAAAGATTTCTTATTTTACTTTTCCTAAAAGCCATTTGATCCTAAGAGAAGTCCAGACTGGCCAAACTACAAAGAGCTTAAGGACCTCAGGTCGACCTCAGAATTAGGGTTGCTGCTGAAAACCAGGAGCGTTGCCATGCCATTCTTGGGGTCCCAAGCAATTCCCTTTCACCCCAAGGCCAAGGACGCCTTCCAGGCAGGTGGCCGGTGGCCTTGGGCTTCGGCCACATGGACACCTGCCCTCCTTGGCACACTTTTCTACAAACACTGGATGTGCTGGGTCTAGGGGCCGGGGCAGAGAGAGGCACCTGCCCCAGCCCTCTCCCAGCAAGTGTACATAGTGTACAGAGGGGAGGTGTGCAGGAGGGGGTGCACGCCTGGTTCGTAATGTGCACCTTCCCCGATCTCAGATGTTGATTTATTATTTCTGAATAACTTCTTGTGGTAGAAAGCAAATTTCTTTTAATATATTACATATATATGTACACGCTCCTGTGAAATATGTGTACTTCGAGGGGGAGTCTATTTATGTTTCATTGGGAGTCTTTTCGATCAGGAATCTCACCTGCTGCTTTGTGTATTTGGTCAGGTTCCTGACACGTTTTGTCTTTCTGTTTAGTAAAGGTGCTCTTTCTGGGATGTAAGAAAAAAAAAAAGATTTCTTATTTTATAACCAGTTTACAAAAAATTAGAGAATATAAGAATAACAAAATCCTCTATATTCTTAGTATGCATAAATAACCTGTGGTTCTTCTGAACTTTTTTTTAAAAGATGTATTGATTATTTGAGAGAGAAAGAGTGTGTGTGTGAGTGAGCACACAAAAGGAGAGGGAGAAGCAGGCTCTCCATTGAGCAGGGAGCCCGATACAGGACTCGATCCCAGGATCATGACCTGAGCTGAAGGCAGATGCTCGACCAGCTGAGCCACCCAGGCACCCCATAAACTTTTCTATTCCTCAAAATATATGCATTTTTCCTTTCAAAAAGGCAAATTATTATTTCAGTTTTATAATTTGTTTTTCTATTAATATGTAGTAGATGTATTTCTATACTGACATCTGTTTCTAATGGGCACATGACATGACATTTAACAGATCTATAACATATTAAAGAGTCCTATTCTGAGTTAGAAATCTTAAAATTATCATTAAAATAACAGTGCAATGAATATTCTAGTGTTATTATTTTTAGTCACCAATTTGTGACGAAAATTTGATGGGCAAATGAACAAGTTTGCTTTTCTTCATTTAAAATAGTAATTTTATGAAAGGGGTATAAGAAGTTTAACTTTAAAAAAAAAGATTTATTTATTTACTTATTTATTCGTGATAGACATAGAGAGAGAGAAAGAGGCAGAGACACAGGCAGAGGGAGAAGCAGGCTCCATGCCGGGAGCCTGACGTGGGACTCGATCCCAGGACTCCAGGATCGCGCCCTGGGCCAAAGGCAGGCACTAAACTGCTGAGCCACCCAGGGATCCCCAGAAGTTTAACTTTTGCTCAGTAATCTGAACCAAGAAATTATCTGTAAGGCAAAAATGCTTGATGGCCTGCAAGTCTGTTTTTAGTTTATCTTCATTTTTACCAGCATCCTGTGTTTTAACTACCAGCAACATAAGAAAAATCTACATGTTTTAAAATTATGGAAACAATTGGTTTGGTTTCCTGGTTTGTGTTTTTTATTCTTCCATTTTAGGTTTTGGATGATAAGCTTGTATTTGTAAAAGTACATGCTCCATGGGAGGTGTTATGTACGTATGCTGAGATAATGCACATCAAATTGCCTCTGAAACCCAATGATCTGAAAACCCGGTCCTCAGCTTTCGGTAATTTCAGCTGGTTTACCAAAGTCCTCCAAGTGGATGAAAGTATCATCAAGCCGGAGCAAGAGTTTTTCACTGCCCCATTTGAGAAGAATCGGATGAATGATTTTTATATTCATGATAGAGATACTTTCTTCAATCCAGCCACCAGAAGCCGCATTGTAAGTCTAAACCAAATTTAGTTGCTGTCTTAGAGTAATTTGGAACCTGCTGTTTGAATAATTAGTGGTCTGGTTTGATTGGCTTAGTTTAGTTTTTAAAAGCTGCCCCCCCCCGCCCCCCCAACCAAAGAAAACAGCTTCTTGTTACAGTAGTAAACAATGGTGGGTTATTTTGGATTTTTTTTTTTTTTTTTTTTTTTTTTTTAGGTTTACTTCATCCTCTCTCGGATCCAGTATCAAGTAAGAGACAATGTTAAAAAGTTTGGCATCAACAAACTTGTCAGCTCTGGGATCTACAAAGCAGCTTTCCCTCTCCATGATGTAAGTCAAGTGGCAAAAATGAAATAAAATACTGGAGTGTACTCCAGTGCGAATAGAGGAGGGCTAATCTTCTTAACCTGGAGTTTCTTCTTCCGTAAAATGATAATAGTATATTGCAGGATTACAAGCTCATCTACAGCAGGAACCAGGTTGTTTTGTTCACTGCTGGATCTCAGGCATACAGAAGGCCATCAGTTTGAATGAGTGAATGAATGAATGAATTAAAACAGTAGCCCCCCCTTAGTTCATATGTAAAGTAGTGCAGATTAGCAGGTAAGAGCATGGATTCTCAAGAGCATGGGAGCGTGGTCTCCCACTTTCTAGCTAGATGACCTCGTAAAAGTGATTTAGCCTCTCTGTTCCTCAACTTCCTCATCAACAAAATGGGAATAATAATCAGATTTACCTCATAGAGTTATGTCCTAGAGTTATGAGGGTTAATTAAATTAATCCGTGTCAAATGTTACAACCATCCCTGGCACACAGGAAGTACAATGTAAGTGTTAGCGATCTTCATAATTACTGACAGATGTTATTATCAACCAGGAAAGTATTGGCCCATTTTAAGCAAACTACGTGTTAGAGCTCCCTTATCATTTTCTGTAACACAGACTTTTTCCCCCTGAAATACCATTTTCTTACTTTCTCGTGTCCTGGAATATCACACAAGGCTTTTAAAAAGGCATCTGTCAGAGTTCTCGTCACGATGGCAATACTGCAGAGTGTTGACATTTTTTAAGGACTCCGTTCTGAGATGACAGCAGCTCCTCCAATTCAAGAGCACTTCTCTAGCCGATAACATCTCTCATGAAATGAAAATTTTAAAATGTGACTGCTTCAAACCCATAATGATTCCATAAATGCAAGGATATTATATCCAAGCTCTTTAAATAAATTCTGTCATTGAAATAAATTAAATACTATATTATAGTGTGCTATTGCTTTGTTACATTCACTATCAATTTATCTGAATCTCTAAAACCAAGAAAGCCAAGACTGAGACTGATCATTGCTACTGGGTAGTCCACGTACTTGTGGATGAAGACATTACTGAAACGTACTGTATGTAATAATAAACTAGGACACAAAAGAGCTACTTGATGCACATGTGTAAATAGAGAGCAGAGAGCTGGGTGGAGAAGCAGGTTCTGAACTTCCTGATGAAGGGACCTTACGACAGCCCAGCCTGATGGTCCATGGATTTTATACTTGTGCCCAGCAAAACTAGTAATTATAGCATGACATGAACCTTGGGGACACTTGCAAATAGCTGTCATGAATATTAATCTGGGATGGCAAAGTTCAGTAGTATTTACTTGGCATCTGTCCATGCCCAGTTCTTTCCCACTAAGAGCCTCTTTTAATTGCAGTGATCCCATACCCAGGCTAAGGAATGATTTCCTGTTGTATTGGAAGGGAAGTGAATGGAGGTAGGGACCCATGTTAAGGCTTAGCTGGTGGTAATCTGGTTCTACTATAGGAGGAAGGAAAATGAGTCCATTGGGAAGAGTGACTGAATTTAAGTAGAGGCAGGAAGCTTTGCTTTTTGATTAAGCAAAGTGTATAATATGTCAAACTTCTTTGTTGTTTCTATTCTACATGTTGTCACAGACTAACTGCTGAATTGGGAAACAAAGATATATAGTAGATATATATTAGAGAGAGAGAGAGAGAGAGAGAGGATGTGTGAGGGGAGGAGCAGAGGGAGAGGAAGAAGCAGACCCCCAGCTGAGCAGAGAGCCCCATATAGGGCTCAGTTCCAGGATGCTGGGATCATGACCTGAGCTGAAGGTAGACACTTAACCGACTGAGCCACCCAGATGCCCCTATCCCTGGGTTTTAGAATTGACCTTGGTACTAACCAGTTAAGGCCCTGGTTCCCCCGGGCGTCCAAAAAGGGCGCTGGACTATCAGATGTGCCTGTATTGTGGCAGCTTTGGCACTTGAGCAGCCCAGTTTTTAACTGTTTAGGACTGGCACACTTGTAGGACATAAAGCCCCTCTAGGGCTCCCACCAGGTACCTGAGGTGTTTTTCAGGATTATATCAATCAAGCATTCCTCCCCACCCACATTTTCAAGTGGCCCCAAGCAATTAATAATACCACTGGTTGAGAATCACTAAAAACTAGATGATCCGTCTGTCCCTACCAGCAAATGAGGGCCCCTTATTCAAATACACAAGTGCCTGTGAAGTATGAGTACCATATTGAATAAACAGATTTATGAACACCTAGTGATTATATGCTCACTTTTGTTTGCTTCTGCTTCTCAGTGCAACTTCAGCCAAAGGTCAGAGGATCCCAGCTGCCCGAGTGAACGGTACCTTCTGTACAGAGAGTGGGCTCATCCACGAAGTATATATAAAAAGCAGCCCTTGGACCTTATCAGGTGAGGTGTTGTAGAGAGCATGCCGGTGGGAGGATTCAGGGTTGCTCTCATGGCATTGAAGTGATGGTATACAAAGAGTATTGCCACATGGGAAGTTCACCCAGACCACTGAGCTTCATTGCCTAGAGCTTTTTCTTGAGGCTTCATTATATAGACGTGACTCATTGACTCATTGCCTAAGTGGCTCAGTCTCCAGCCCCTTTCTCTCCCAATATCCTATGGCTCAAAGCTCCAACCCTCTAATCACATGGTTGGTCTTCCTGGCATGACCAGCCTCCCTCCTGAGTCATCCCATTAGCACAGACTCTGAGCCCTCCATGAGCCACGTCATTGGCATAAACTGTTAGGTGGGGTCCCAGGGGTCCTTCATGAGTAACAAAGACACTCTTATCTTGGGAAATTCCAAGGGTTTAGAGGTTACCTCCCAGGAATTGGTAATAAAGACCCACCACATTCTTCATTAAACAGGAATAAATGTTAGATTTAGCTTAAATTGTATGGTAAGAGATACAGGCTTTCACTGCTTTCCTGAATCTACTGTTAGATACTGTTTCACTGTATCTAACAAGACGTGATGACTAGCTCAGCATTTGTTTTCTCAAAGCACCATTGTCAGCTGCTCGCCAGCAACTTGTGTTGTTTGGCCAAGGCTGCTGGAGAGAGAAAGAGACCAAAAATAACCAACAAACAAATTTAAAAAAAAAAAAAAAGAAGAAGAAGAAGAAGTAAACAAAATCTCTGATTGAAATGAAGAAACACAGTGATGAGATGGGGAAAGGGGGGGGGAAGGAAGTGTAAAGTATAAAGTTATGTCTAAGTAGGCAAGGTATGAACCAAGACCTGGATAGTGAAAAGGAGCCAAGATTTTGTGGATTTGGCAAAAGTCATCCCAGGAGGAGGGGCAGTTTGCGCAATGGTCTGAGACACAGGGACATTGGCAAGATTCAGGAAATATCGAAGCCCCGTGCTAATGAGGAAAGAGAATGATGAGGACACAGGTTAGAAGGGGGTAGCAGGAGCACGGAAAAGAGTTTGGACTTTAAGTGCAATGAGAAGCAGCTGTGATACTTTAGGTACTCAAATAATTTTATCTCCTGCCCATTTTGCAAAGATAATGTGGGGAATGGCCACCAGAGGCTACAGGAAGCAGTGAGGGCAGGTGGGAAGCTGTGGGAGTGGCCAGAGGAGAACTCGGGGCAGCACAGTTGGAATGTGTGTAGTCGGAGGGAGTCAGCAGGACTCAGTTATGGGTCAGATGTGGGGGGCGAGGAGAGGAGGGTCAGGTTTCCTCCCGGGTGGGCCTGGAGCCAAGTGCTGGTTCTTTCTACCGTACCCCCAGTGCCCACTGACTTAAGAAAACCACTTGACCTGAAAAGTGAGTATTTAAAAGTATGTTTTAAATACTTTGAAAAGTATTTAAAACACCGAATAGTTTTTGTTTTGCTTTGTTTTCCATTTTATTATGGGAGATTTCAAACACAAACAAAAGTGGAGAAAACAGTAAGGCAAAACGCCGTGTATCTGTCGCCAGCTCCAAAAAAGTACAGGCTCTGAGCTAGTCTTGTTTCATTTTTATCTCTACCTCCTTCTCATCCCTTTCCATTGGAGCATTTTGAGGAAAACCCCAAATATTAGTCTATTTCATAAGTATCTATTTCTAAATGACAAGGTCTCCTTTAAATGCAGCCTGAATACTTAAAGTCACCAAAAAGCAATGTTCAGTTTTTCCTGATTGTCACTTTTTTTTTTTTTAACAGTTTTTTAGTTCAGATCAGAGATCCAGACAAGGTCCAAATGGTGCAATTAATGAATTTCTCAGTGGTCTTCTTTGTTCCTTCTGACTCCTGACTCCATGTCTGTGTCGGCCCTTCCTTATCCCCAGGGGTGTGGCCTACACCCAGGTCTACGACCTTGGAGGCTAGTTTCCCACCTGCCCTGTGACCACTGGTTCAGTCCACAGATGTTCCTATCTGAAGTCTCTGAGGACTTCAGGTTGCCCTCAGAGCTTAGGCCCACCAGGCTAAGCCCAAGGACCTCAGCCCAGCTCCCTATGAGCCAGAGGTCTCATCTAGGCCTCTAGATGAGATGTAAATGCTAAGTAAATCTACAGTTTCTGTGGACCAGTACTGAGCCAGGAGTGAATCGGTCTAGGAAAGTATCAACAACAACCATAGTCACCTAGTGATCATCTCACTGTGCCTGTGTTCACTGTGCCTGTGTTCTCACCCCCTCTAAACTCTTGGTGCCTAACTGTCCTTGTCTCCCTTTCAGGAATAGTCTGGGACTGCTTCATTCCCTACCTCCTTTCTTTTTTTCTTTTTTTTTTTTTTTTTAAGATTTTATTTATTTATTCATGAGAGACACACACAGAGAGGCAGAGGGAGAAGCAGGCTTCTTACAGGGAGCCTGATGTGGGACTCGATCCCAGGACCCCAGTGTCACAGCCTGAGCTGAAGGCGGGTGCTCAACCCCTGAGCTACCCAGGCGTCCCAACCTTGCCTCCTTTTGCTTCTAGCATGCCTCCTGGCTTCTTCCATTGATCAGTTTTCAAAACTTAGGAAAAAATGGAAGTGCCAGATATAAGGAATATAGGGTAATGGATTCCTCAGTCATTATCAGTGACTTATCATCAGTCATTTTCTTGTATTTGCGATTTACATTGCATTTATTTTATTTGTGATTTACAGCACATTTGGTCCAAGGAAGTTCCTTAGATAAGCAAAAGCGGGTCACTGGGAGCAGATCGTTCACGTTGGTCTCATGCATATTAAAAACGATCTTTTGGAGAATATATCAGATGTGTTAGTGTTTGCAAAGAATGATGGTGATGTTTTCTCTTGGCTCACTGGGTAGTGTTTTTCTTTCCTTTGCCTTCTTCTAATTGACTTTGCTTCACGAGGCTCACCAGTGATCAGTACTTCTTTGATATGTAAAATATTTGTTTCATAGTGGAATTTGGGATCTTTAAGAAAATGAACATGTTTTGAGTATGAATTGAGTAAGACATTTAAGCCTAAGGCCTCCGGTATTTAAAATCAGAGATTAACGTTAGGATGATGCTGCAAAGTGGTTCAATGTGTCTTCTAAAAACCATTTCTGTCTTTCTTCAGGAAATACTATGGAGAAAAGATTGGAATCTACTTTGCTTGGCTGGGCTACTACACTCAAATGCTCTTCCTGGCAGCGATAGTAGGAGTGGCTTGCTTTCTCTATGGATATGTTAATCAAAATAACTGTACATGGAGGTAAGTTCTGTTTATTCCTTGTTAGTGTGATGAAAAGTTGATTAGACATAAAATTATCTTCAGGATCTTAGACTGTTTTAGTAAAAGAAGACTCATCACAGAACACTTACTGCTTTGGTTGATATATCCCTTTTGTCCTGAGCATAATAACTAAGTGAAGTGGAAAAATTTTTTTTATAGATAATGCAGCCCAGTTTCTGACAGGAATATTACCCTTAGGAAACACTCCAATTTTTTAAGACAATTCTTTATTTGAAAAAGAAAAGCAGTCTGGAGGGAGGATCGTCCTTGAACTTCTGGTCCCCAGAGGAATGCTTCACTGAGCCCTACAGATGTGAGCCAAGAGCAGCTCTGATTTCTTCAAGGTTTCAAAGGCAAAACTTGATAAAACTGGTGTTTTTATGCTTTTAGAAATGACTTTTTAATATATCTTAGGAAATAGATGTTTAAAAATTCAACTAAATGAGACTTTTGTTTTTCTTTTACTTGTAAAAAAAAAAAAAGCCCTTACAGTGTTATGGGGGAAAAAATAAGTGATAAACAATTAGTTTGTGCTTGACATTAGAATTAAAATACCAGCTGCACTGTCTAAAGGGAAATGCATGGATGCCAGAACACTGAATTTCACCATCACTATTCTGAATTGTCTTATTATTCCTCTGCTTTTGCTAGTCTCAACCTTTAGAAGGGATGCAACAGTGAAGCAGGCATTTTCTTGTGTTCACCTGGCCTCTCTCCAGCTGTGACAGCCAGATCAAAATTTCTGGGCACCAGTAATGAGCTAGCTGATGACCAAATTTTTTTAGCCCCAAGCATATCAGCCTGGCTCCCGAGGCAGGAAGCTTACATGGCAACTCTGATGTATAGGCATAATTATCCATTCTATTTAACAGAGAATTCTGAGCGTTTTGTACCCATTATGGCTTCTTAGCTAGAAAGCTGCAGCTGGTCTTTGAAGGACTCTGCTCTCTTCACTGAAAATAAGAGTTCAGGGCCAAAGGCTGAATGTTGATACCTTTTGCCTAAATTTGTCTTCAGCTTCTCCATTGTTTTGTATACTGTTACAACCAAAAAAAAAAAAAAAAGGCATCTCAACAATACATTTTCAAAGTGCAAAAGTAGCATTTTTATAAGGTTCTGGTACTGACTGCTCTCATTATAAGTCATTTTATACAATTACCCTGACAGTCACACCACATGTTTCATACTATTTCACACAGATTGATTTACAGAAATCTGGGGTAGGGTCTTGGTGATCTATTCCCTATGCTTAGAACTATTGGGGCTTTAATTACTTATAGTAAATATTTTCAAAATAATTAAAATACATATGCATTTAAATATTTTAAGTTTATTACGTGCTGAGTAGATTTGCAGGAAAATGTATTTAAGAGATAAAAGGAATAATGATCCCTCAGCAGTTTAAGAAAAAGAACATTACTGTTCCCTGGGAAGTGCTTCCCTCAGTTGCATTCCCTCACTTTCTACTTTGGACATAAGAACTACACTAAATTTTGATTTTATCATTCCTTTACATATACTGCATATTCTCCCTACAAAATATATTTCATTTTGTGTGCTTTTGAAAATATGCATGTGTAAGTAGAGGATACGATAGGTGTTTCCTCTTGGGTAAAAGGTCTATTTAAAGCTTATGTCCCCCTTTAAACATGGCAGCTGTATTGAGATATAATTCACATACCATAAAGTGCACCCTTTCAAAGTGTACATACAGTTCAGTGGTTTTAAGTAAATTCACAGAGTTGTGCTGTCATCACCACTGTCTAATTTTAAAACATTTTCACCACCCCAAAAAGAAACCAGTACCCATTGGCAGTCACTGCCTAAACCCCTTCTCTTAGCCCTTGGCAACCACTAGTCTACTCTCTGTTTCTGGATTTGCTTATTCTGGACATTTCATATAAGTGGAACCACACAGTTGGTGGCCTTTTGTGACTCTTCTTTTACTGAGCATAACCTTCTCAAGCTTTATTCATGTTGCAGTATGTATCTGTACATCATTACCCTTTGGGGTCAAATAAAATGCCAACGTATGGATATACAACATTGTGTATCCGGTCATCCATGTCAATTTAGGTTGTTTCCACTTTTTGGCTATTATTACTTCTTCTGTTATGGACATTCATGTACAAGTTTTTGTGTGAACATGTTTTCAGTTCACTTCAGAATATATTTTTTTAAAAAAATGGAATTGCTGAAATACATGGTAACTCCATATTTAACATTTTGAGGAGCTGCCAAAGTATTTTTCAAAGTGGCTACACCATTGTACTTCCACAGTAAAAATTTATGAGGATTTCAATTTCTCCACATCCTCATCAACACTTGTTATTGCTAGGTTTTAAAAATACATCTGTATTAGTCAACCTGGTGGGTATGAAGTGGTAGGTCACTGTGATTTGTTTGTATTTCTCTAATTCCTACTGATACTGCATCTTTTCATGTGCTTATTCGCCATTTGTATATTTTCTTTGGAGAAACATCTATTCAACTCTTATGCCTCAAATCCTTAATTGTGTTGCCTTTTTATTGTCTTTTTTTTTAACTGTTCTTTATCCTGCATAAAAATCCCTCATCAAATATATTGCAGATATTTTCTCCCATTTTGTGAATTGCCTTTTCACTTACCTGAGGGTGTCCTTTGAAGCATAACAGTTTTTAATTTTAATGAAGTCTAGTTTATGTAATTTTTTCTTTTATTGTTCTTTTGGCATCATATCTTAGAATGCGTTTTGACCCAAAATCATAAGGATTTGTCAGTGTTTATCATCTAAAAGTTTTATAGATTTAGGTCTACGGTTCATTTTTTTCCAGGTGTATATTCAGGTATCCCAGCACAATTTTTGAAAAAACTATTCCTTCCCCATTGGATTGTCTTGGCACCGTTGTCAAAAATCAATTGGCTATAAGTGTAAGAGTTTGTTTATAGACTCTCCATTGTCTTCCACTGATGTCTGCCCTTTTTGCAAATACACACTATATCAATTATTGTAGCTTAGTAAGTGTTGAAATTGAAAACTTCAAAATTTCATTTTTCTTTTTCAGGATTTTTTGGCCATTTTGGGTCCCTTACATTCCATGTTAATTTTAAGATCAGCTTATCCATTTCTACAAAAAAGCCAGAATTGCATTAAACCTGTAGGTCAATATTAAGATTTTTGACCTATGAACACAGAATATCTTTCCATTTATGTAGATGGTCTTTAATTTCTATTAATAAACTATTTTGTAGTTTTTTGTATATAAGTTTCACACTTTTCTCAAATTTATTCTAAGTATTTTATTCTTTTTGATGCTATTATAAATGAAGTTGCTTCCTTCATTTCATTTTTGGATTATTCATTGCTAGTGTATAGAAATATAATTGCTTTTTGTGTATTGATTTTGTGTCTTATAACCTTGATGGCCTAGCTTATTAATTCTAATAGTTCTTTAGTACATTTCTTAGAATCTAATATACACTATCTTGTCATCTTGAATAAAAATAGTTTTACTTACTCCTTTCCAGTCTGGAAGCTTTCTAATTTACTTTCCTTGAGTAGATGCCATGATTAGACTTCCCAGTACAGTGTTAAGCATAAGAGGGAAACATTCAGTCTTTCACCAGTAAGGATAATATTTGCTGTGGGTTTTTCGTAAATGTTCTCTACCAAGTTGAGAAGTTCTCTCTTATTCTGAGTTTTTATTTGTTATTCTGTTAAAATGGAATATTACATGAATTGATTTTTGTATGTTGAACTATCCTTGCATTCCTGGATACATCCCAGTTGGTCATCATCCTTCCTACATGTTACTGGATTTGATTTGCTAGTATTTTGTTGAGGATTTTTCCATTTGTATTGACAAGAGATAATGGTCTGTAGTTTTCCTGTGATGTCTTGGTCAGGTTTTGGTATCAGTGTAACATTGGTCTCATAGAATGAATTAAGAAGTGTTCCCATCTTTCTATTTTTAGAAGGGTTTTTGACACATTGGTGTCAGTTCTTTAAATGGTTGATAGAATTCACCAGTGAAGCCATCTGGTCCTAGGCATTTCTTTGTGGGAATTTAAAAAAAAAATGTTTTAAATTACTAATTCCATTTCTTGCTATTGATCCATTCAGATTTTCTATTTCTTCTTGAGTAAGCTTCAATTATTTACTTCTTTCTAGGAACTTATCTATTATCTAGATTACATAATTTGTTAGCATATAATTATTCATAGTATTCCCTTGTAAACCTTTTTATTTTTTTAAGGTCAATGGCAATGTCCTTTTTATCATTTCTGAGTTTAATGATTTGAAACTTTTCTTTTTCTCAATTAGTCTAACAGAAGATTTGTCAGTTGATCTTTTCAAAGAACCAACTTTTGTTTTTGTTGATTTTTCTGTTTTTCTCTTCTCTATTTCATTTATTTTTGCCTTTTCATTTGAAGGTTTAATTCGTTTACATTTAATTTTTTATAAGGTTGGATTCACATCTGCTATTTTGCTATTTTATATCTTTTTTCCCCTATTCTATTACTACCTTGTTTTTGAAAATATTTTCTAGTATACCATTTTAATTCCAGTTTGTTGCTTTTTTCCTCTTTTGCTGTTGTTATTTTCTTAAGTGGTCACCCTGGAAATTGTAATTAATATCTTGTTGTAAAGCAATTTCATTCAGTTCTAATGCCAACTTAATTTCAGTAGTATACAGAAACTTTGCTTTGGTACAGGTCTTTTCCCTTTGGAGCTATTATTCTCATATAAATTACATCCTTATGCATTATGAGCCCATCAACCCAATTTTACAATTATTGTTTTATGCAGTTGTCTTTTACATCAGATAGAAGAAAATAATTCCGTGTAAAAATATATTTATAATGTGTTATTTACCCATGTAGTTACCTTTATTAGTGTTCTTTGTTTCTTCAGGTGAGTTTGAGTTACTGTCTCGTGTCCTTTCATTTAAGCCTGGAGGACTTTCCTTTAGTAGTTCTTGTGGAACAGGTCAGCTAGCAACATGTTCTTTCAGTCTGTTTTTAATCTAGGAATATCTTAATTTCTCCATTTTTTTTTTGAAGAATAGTTTTGCTGGATATAGAATACTTGATTGACAATCTTTTTCTTTGAGCACTTTGATATCATCCCACTGCCTTCTGGTCTCTGGTTTCTGATAAGAAGTCAACAGTTTATCTTACTGAGGGGTTTTTGCACTTGCTGAATCACTTTTCTCTTTCTGCTGTCAAAATTTTCTTTGTTCTTGTCTTTGGACATTTGAAGTCTGATGTGCCTATGTTTGGATATCTTTGAGTTTATTCTATTTGAAGTTCATCGAGCTTCCTAGATGTGCAAATTAATGTTTTCATCAAATTTGGGAACTTTGCAGTTATTTCTTCAGATATTCTTTCTTCTCTCTTCTTTCTTTCCTCTCCTCCTAGGACTCCTATTTTTTGTATATTGGTATTGTTTTTTTTGTTTTGTTTTGTTTTGTTTTTTTGTATATTGGTATTGTTGATAGTGTTCCACATATCTCTGAGGCTCTGTTTATTTTTCTTCATTCCTTTTTCTTTCTGTTCCTCAGACTGAATAGTATCAGTAGACTTCGTTTTAAATTAGCGGATTTTTTTTTTTTCCTGCTAGTCATCTGCAGAAGAACCTCTCTGGTGGACTTTTCATTTTAATTATTATACTATTGTATCTCTAGAATTTTTACTTGGTTCTTTTTAACAATTTTATATATTGATATTCTCTTCATGGTGAGATTTTCATAGTTTAATTCTTTAGGCAGAGTTCCTGTCAGTTTTTCGAACTTGTTTAATTGCATATTTTAATGTTTGTCAAGTAAGTTTAATATCTAGATTTTCTCAAGGACAGTTTTTATTGAGTGCTTTTTGTTATGACCAAAATGTTCTGTTTCTTTGTGTATCTTGTAATTTTCTATTGAAAAACTGGGCATTTTATATATTATAATATGGCAGCTCCAGAAATCCTATTTCCCCCTCTTCACAGTTGTGACTTCTGTTGTCATCACTGCTGGTGCTCACTTGCTTACTTTCCTGAACAAGTTCTGTGAAGTCTTTATGTTTTGTTGCATGTGATCATGAAGTCTATGTTCGATAAGCTTAGTTGTCAGCTAACAATTAGACAGTGATTTCTTTAACTGCTGGGAACCTTTCATTATTTCAGCCTTTGCCAATTTCCTGTGTGTGTGTGTGTGTGTGTGTGTGTGTGTGCGCGTGTTAGTGTCTGTGGGGAATATCCTGAGCACTTTAGCTGGCAGTTTACAGCTCTTCCTGAGCCTTTACTTCCCACTTATATAGAACTTCAGAGCCAGCCAGAGATGAGGGATGAAGGTTTTCTCAGATCCTTCCTGGTCACCTGCACTGACCTATGCATGCACGTGGCCTTCTACAATCCTAGGAATTTATTAGACCTAAATTTCTAAAGCCCCCTATTGATATCTCATTCTGCAGTGCTTCCTTTTAAGTTTTGATCAGCATCCTGTTAGCCCCTCCTGGTCTTGCCGCCTCCAGCAATTGTAATGTGAATAATTCCTACTAATGATTTCAGCAGACACTCTGGGGATAGGATAGTTTGCACAGTATGTATGAGCTCTGAGACAAGTGAAAAATGACAGATCCTGAGAATGGAGCTTTTCCAGGGAGCCTCTGGACAGTTCTCTGAGGATGGGTTTTGGTAGCTTCAGATCACTTCTGCCTCCTTCAGTGGCTGTTGGCCTACCATGGTTGTGGGGCTGTTGTCTTTTAACACCACCATTAGGCTAAGGATATAGGGATGGGTATAAGTCAAGTTGAAATGTCACAAAGCTCACTATCTTTATGGAGATTTAGCTGTTTTTAATCTTCAACTTGCTGGAAGTCCTTGTTTACTTTCCAGAGTCCTACAGAGGTTGCTTTTCACAAATTTTGCCAGTGTTTTCATTGTTTTTATGGAGGAGCAGGTTTTCCAAGATCTTTACTCAGCTTTTTTAGAAGTGTTGTCCCTGCTGGTTTGTTTTTACCTGAGTTATTTGCAAGGCTGACAAATTCTTCAACTCCAGTGCCATTTACAGTAGGAGTCCATCTGAGAGGCTTCTCCCCAGAGGGAGCAGTTTGCACCCTGTTATAAATTTGTTGTTCTTTCCTTATTAATTTGTAGGAGTTCTTTAAATACTCAAGTGAATAGTCCTTTGTCATTTTTAGGTGTTAACAAAACTTCTACCAGTTTGCGGCTATTTTTTCTTCTCCTCCCTTTATGGTCTTTTAATGAAATTCTCACTTTATAAGATTTTGAATATATCATTATTTTCCTTTATGATTTATACTTTTTATTTTCTCATTAGTGGAGTTTCTCCTTACCCCAATGTTATCTAGATATCAGCCTTCTTCTTTTTTTTTTCCTAACAAGTTCCTACCACTGTATTCCCAATTTCTACCTGGAGTTGTTTTGTATGTAATAGGATTTAGGAGTTCAATTTCACATTTTTCTATATGGATATTCGATTACAGCAAATGTCACTTCTTACTTTTCTAATTTGCTGAACCAGCCTTGTCTTGAGTCAGTTTCTGTATATATGCAGAGGTCTCTTTATAAACTCTATATTTTTTCCTGCTCAATTCTTCTTAAGCTATGCCAATAGCACCTTGTTCTTTAAGAATGTCTTGAATGGTCTGAGACTTTTGCTCTTCTATTGAATTTATGGCTCAACTGGAGGAGAAATAACATTTTCAGATATTGATTCTTCCAAATTACTAACATGATAATGTATCCATTTTATAGATCTTCTTCACTCTTTCGGAAGTTTTATCACTTTCTACCTATAAATCTTATACATCTTGAATTTGATTTATTTCTGGGCTCTTTATATTTTTTAAGCTATGGAAAAATGGTATTTAAAAAAATTAATTTCTAATTGTTGCAGATCTATAGGGACATAATTCTTTTTTCTGACCCTATGCATATTTTGTATACTGATTCTGTATCCAGCATCCTATGTTTGTTTTTCTTGACTTACTGTGCTGGCAGGGCCCTCCAGCTGGAAGTAGTGATGATAGGACACTTCATCCGGATATGGAGGAAATGCTTTTAGCATTTTACCATTAAGTATAATGTTTTTTATAGGTTTTATGTGGCAAGGCTTTGTTAGATTAATGAAGTTCAATTTCTTTCCTAGTTTTATAGGAATTTAGATTTACTTTTTTAATCACAAATGAATGTTTCTTTTTATCATGCTGCTAGAAGAGAAGTCCTAGTCATTAAAATTTCCTAAGTTTTGCTTTTCTCTTTAGCAAAGAAGTTTGTCATCCTGATATTGGTGGCAAGATCATCATGTGTCCTCAGTGTGATAAGATTTGTCCATTCTGGAAACTCAATAGTACTTGCGAGTCCTCAAAGGTAATTTTTGTTATTCTGAACATTTGCAAATAATGAAAGTTTTTTTTCTTCTAATAATTTTAGCAAAGCCTGGAATTATATTTTTTTCTGTGAAATTCAGAAAGGTAATTTTCAAATAAACCTCCAAACACTCTGAAAGGTAGACGTGGAATGTGTTTATTTCTCTTTCACAAGTAGTAAATTGAGATGAAAAGCCTTATCTAAAATCTTCAGGTGGGACCGTGAGGAACTGCAGAATTGAAATTTTGGAGTATTTGAAGTAATCAAAGCAAAAATCTCAAAGCCAGCTTATCTCATGAATACTGTATAATAGGTTTACTTATTATAAGTATTTTCCTCAATTCAAATGAGTAGAAACCTGAAATTTGCACTTAATGTTTTTCCACTTTCAAGGTGTGCTGAAACTATGCTTGTTTTTTTTTTTTTAAACCCTAATTATGAGATTTAGGCTATATCTATGAATATGCATAAGAAGGGCTTTGTATATAAATGACAGTCACTTTGTCCCAAAACATTCCCACAAAACACATCTGGTTCCCCTAAACATGCTGATGATCTTGAACTATATGGTTTCTTAAAATCCAAGAGTTTTAGGGCAAGTATTGGGACTAGAGGTAGCTTACTGAAAGATATCCCAGAAACTCTAGTTGGGAAGAAAGATAGTCCTCTTGCTTCAGAGATTTTTCCTGACAACTTTGACCTACCGTTCTCCCGCGTTGTGATCTTTTTTCTATCCTCTTGTTCCACCATGAAAGCTTAGGAATCTTTGAATGACTTCAGAATATTCTAACCTACTCCATCCAAATCTTATTTAAACCAAATACTTTGCTATTATAATGATATCACTAAAAATTTATATTTTGCAAGATTCTTGAACTTACCACTTATGACACAACAGGCAGACTGCCTCCATTTTATAGATTAAAACACTGAGGGTCAGAGAGATTAAATAATTTGCTCAAGGTCACCCACCTAGTAACTGACAAAGCCAGAAATCAACAGCAATCTGCATTTTTTGCCATTTCTGTGTTCCTCACCAGCTGACAGTAGTGTCAGCCATTTCACTCACAAATTGAGCACTGTGTTTGAAAAATGTTCTGCAATTTAATTAAGATGATTGCAGGGTATTGTCAGCACATGGATTTTTACTCTTAATTTATGAATTAAAATAGTTTTCATCGCCTCTCCCCCAGAAACCAACACAAATTCTAGACTATAAAAATCTATCATAAATCACATAAAGTAAGACTTGAAGCTAGCAGGAGAGAAGATAGATGCCTTCCAGTGATGTTGACTCATAAAAGTGACTAGTTAGTGCATATCCCTGGACACTGGATTTAAGGTAAATGCCAATGACAATACCAGAGGCAAACTACTCCACCAAGAACAATTGGAAATTTCATTTTCCATAAGAAATTCTCTTTCAAACACCACACCCCCATGTCTTTTTTCAGATCTTCTCTTCTACCAACTCATCCTTAAACATGTGACTTTCAAGTATGTCCCTGTGTACATTTTTTTCCATTGTTTTGGAAAAAATGAATCTTTTATTCGAATTCCCTAAAGAATCCTTTGACTCTTGTTAGAGCGATTTATTCTTTCATATACCTCCTTCCCGTTGCAAGAGTAAAAGAATTAAATTTTTAAAATTTTAAAGAGGAGAAAAAGCAGCTTTCCATGTTTTTCTGTTGGTTAGCTCAATCATTTCTTCACTCATACATTTATATATTCATTCCTGCCTCTTTCTTTTGGAAAGAGATGAAATATTTGCTAATGGATGGGAATGCTAAAAGGGTTAATAAATTAGAAATAGAAAATTAGGATCAAGGAAATGAGGGAACAGTTATGGAAATAATCAGGATTAATATTGTTTTTTGTGATTGAGCATTAAATAAGGTTCTTAGCTTTTTGGCTGGCAAGATAAAAGGGAAATGTGGTAAGTTGAAATATTTTGTTCTCGGAAATACATTGTTATAAAATTTTGATTTTGTTCCTTTGCAGGAAGAAACGCAGCAAATGGTCACTTTTTAGATTTTCATTGGTTCCTCTGCTTTAAAACATCATGCCCTGCATAAGTAACCATCTCTTTTCTTTCCTGTTCCATGGGATTAACAGGACACTGACTGGGGTTGATCTTAACACAGCTGTGTTTCCCCATCTGTGCCCTCTTGCCAAGCAAGTTAAGCTAAGCTTTTTACCATGAAAGCCCCTTCCTTACCTTCTCCCCTAAGTCCTCAATCCTCACAAATATGGCAAAAATGGTAACTTCATCCATGCCACCTAACTCCATCTCCTAGGAGTGCAAGGCACATCCCTTAGCTTGAGCCAGGCAACCGGGTGATCTTGGCATTAGTGATAAACCTAATTTTTTCTTGCTGCTTCTGTTTTCTTTTTCCTCTCTCACACTGACAGACAAACTTCCACTGGCTTTTTCTTAACATGGTAGGGCAAAGGATTCCTAGGTAGGGTTTTATTCCTTATGGATTAAGATACTCAGAAGTGTCAGGGCGGTAGGGAGGTATCAGATAGAGAGAGGCCTGCATTGATCCCAGGGAGTAGCAGTGGACAGAATCTTCAGTAATAGCATTATAACACATGGAACAGTTCTGCATAGGACTTTTTTTTTTTTTTTAAAGATTTTATCTATTTATTCATGAGAGACAGAGAGAGAGAGAGAGAGAGAGAGAGAGGCAGAGACACAGGCAGAGGGAGAAGCAGGCCCCACGCAGGGAGCCCAACGAGGGACTTGATACCCGGTCGCCAGGATCACACCCTGGGCCAAAGGCAGGTGCCACACCGCTGAGCACCCAGGGATCCCCAGCATAGGACTTTTCTTAACAATAGTTTTCATTGAGGGATAAGACATAACATTAAATGAGATCTATGGTTCCTTAAGGGTCAAAGCTGACAGATTTAAAATATTGGTCTATGGGATGCCAGGACTAGAGGAATAGGTAGAGAGCAGTGTTCTCCAGAAGGGCCACTCACTTATTAATTGTCTTCCTTGAGCTGATTTTTTGAGAGGAATAATTGGGTTAACAGTCTGGAATTGTGCTTTCTGATCAGGGTCCAGATCGAGGATTGAGGGGCATCTGTGTGCCTTGGAAAACACATGGATAAGATGATGGTTAAGTGGATATTCTTTTATGAAAATAACATATTTTCACATAGATGAAAGTTTACCAACTTTACATCAGTATATAAAGGGTAACCAAAAAAGTTACTTAGAGTTTTCCTTACACGCAACTTTGAATTTTCATTAGCAATTGAAAAGTTGAGTTTTTTTTAATCCCATAGCTTCTTTCTCTACACTGTCTTCTTCACTCTTCATATGATCTGTATAATCTAGCATAAAGTTGATATTCTACATGTTTTCCACTTTTTCCAGTACCTTTATAGTTTGTAGATGTTTTAGGATATGTAAAAATGCTCACTAGGGAAAAATTAGTAACTGCTTGAAAGATTTTCCAGGAATCCCTAAAGGGAGATAGGCTATTTCTATACTACCCGCCCCCCCAAAAAAGAAAGAAATTTAGCAGAACTAGTGAATAAAGTCTTCTTTGTACAGGTGTGTCATCTATTTGTTCATGGTTGTACCCATTGTAATGTCAGCAATGGTCCCTGTGCATCCTTAATCTCATGGAAACCTCTGTCACTGATGGTAAAAAAGCCATAATTGGGTGTGGAAAAACAGAACTCTGGTTGGCCAGAACCATCTCAGAATAAACCCCAGCCTTGTGCTTTTCTTAGCAAGAAAATTAAGAACCCAGTAACTTACCCTGTGACCAGGATGAGATGATAATAAGATGCAAATTGTAAATCTAAAAGTTGCTTCGAGTTAATTGTATTTTTAGAGCTATACTACTGCGAGTTGACTCTGACAGCTTATAAGAAAAGGCCATTATTCAAAAGTCTGATAGAGACCTTAAACCAAATGAACTCTTAGCAGCTATGCCAATTTCTTCATCATGATATGGAAAGATTCCATTGGAAAATGCACTGTGGTAAATGCAGCAAAGGCTGTTTGCTTTCAAAATAAGAAATCCCATCTGCAAGTATGTAATAGATATGGTGATTGTTAAATTAGGTATCAGCTTTTAAAGAAATTCAGACTTAGAATACACAAAGCATTGCCTATAGGCTGAATCCTAGTGAGTAGAAAACATGGTTCATTTATATATCATTGTTGTATTTTCCAGAAATTGTGCATCTTTGACAGCTTTGGAACTCTAGTGTTTGCAGTGTTTATGGGGGTATGGGGTAAGTTATTGTCCTTTTTTATTTTTCCAGTTTACTTTTGCATCTTAACATTAAAAAAAAAACTCTAAGATCATACAAGCAGCTAATTTAGTAACATTTCACAGTTTTACATAAGCTATCAAAGTAGCCCACTTTTAGGACCTTGGATTGCCTAAGCTTCAGCTCCCCTATGACTACGTTTACAACTCTTAAGGCCATTGTATGAGTTATTACCTTTAAAAACTACTTCAAGATGTGCTGTGTTTGGTATCTAAGCAAGAACATAGCTAAATGTCTGAAGGACATTGTCCTTCATTGCACAAGATGTGCAAGTTGCTTAAAACACACACTTATTATTTCTCATGATTCTCTGCATCTGCTGGGAGGTTCTCCAGTCATGTGCTGACTCAATCGATGTGCACAATGAGCTAGCAGCTCTACTGGGGTAGATGGTCTGGCAGTTGCCAGGTTGGTTTGGTCTATGGGACTCAGCTGGGCTGGTGCATCTTGCTCTCTGTGATGTCTCATTCTCCAATGAACTAGCCCAGGATTCTTCACCTGGTGGTTTTAAGGTTCCAAAGAGAAGCAAGAGAGGACAAGCCCCACTTCTCAGACATTTTTTGAACGTATGTTTGCATCAAGTCTGTGAATGTCCCATCAACCAAAGCAGGTTATTGCCAAGCCAACAATGTGAGGAGGTTGGAGGACTACCCAAGGGCTTGGACAGGGAGGATGGTTCATTGGGAGCCATTATTGTAATGGTCCCCTCAGCCCTGATCCACCCTGACTTATATGATGTTGGGGTTCAGGGGAAGCAACACAGGAATTACAGGTATGCTTTCTTCTTTATACTCTTTTATATGAGTATTTAGTAAGTGTGTGTTACTCTTATAATAGTAAGTAATAAATTCTATTTAATAAATAGATGTAGTCCAAAAGAATAGAATTCTTACATAGATGTTTTAACACTATAGTTATTTACTTTGAATAGCATCATTGATGTAAGGAGGCAATTATTTTCTTTAAACACAGATATTTAAATGTTTAATTGATGTAAATTTTCAACCATAGAAGAAGAAAATTCCATTTTCAAAGACAAATCTTTTCCAATTTTATTGTGTAGGTCAAGCAGGAAATAAAGCTCAGGCCATAGATAGTTGGGGGAAGAAAATGATTCAAGTCTCTTATTCTTGAGAAGACAGCACATGAACACATGAAGCTCACGGTTCTTTTTAGGTGTCCTTGAGGATGTTTCTCTTTTGCAGTGGTTGTGCTTATTTGAGGTTACCAAATAGATCACAGAACAGATGATCCAGCTGTTCTGGACACTTTTTAGAGTTTAGTTGCCATTCCTGGATAAAGCGAACTATAAGATGGTCACACTTATCTACAAAGTTATTGTCCTTCAGACATTTAGCTATGTTCTTGCTTAGATACCAAACACTAGCTAATATTTGACACACAGAAGAATAAAGATCAAATTCTTGGATTACAATCCTCTGTACTCCTCTATCGTAAAATATGTCATTTCATTTCTCCCCCCAGTAAGAGCCCAAGTACCAAACACATGGGTGGTGGTCACTTCTAACTATTCTCCTAACCTTTGTCTCAGCACTGATTTGTAATGTATAAAATTCTAACATATCTATTGAACTCCATATACTGATGGATGTTGAAAGTCCTAATTTAGAAATACATTTGTTTTAGGATTTTATTTATTCACTTTAGAGAGAGAGAGCACCAGCAGGTGGGGGAGAAGCAGAGGGAGAGGGACTAGCAGAGACTCTATGCTGAGTGGGGAGTCAGACCCAGGGCTCAATCCCACAACCCTGAGATCACAACCTAAATCGAAATCAGGTGTCAGAGGCCATCCAGGCACCCCGAAATACATTTTAAATAAAGCAAAAATATAAATTAATTTTGGTATTGGAAAGACAAACCTTCCCTTTCCTAGCTAACCTTGCTTTCTATGATCATTAACTACATCGTGTTTAAGGAACTGACTTAAGCATTTTCAGCTGATTTGATGTCATCAGATTTTAGAATGCGGAAAACATTTCAACACTGCTTGAAGCACCATATGTGTATCTTTAAGGATATGTATGTATGATGAAGTCTTTATTTGAAGTGTCTTATATTGCCTTTCCTGTTATGTCTGCCTTATGAGAACCACTGCTGTGAACCTTGTTACAGAAAATCAGAAATCACAGGCTGAAGAGGCAGGAGGATCATGTGAAGTCTTTTATATCACAACCATTCATATTCTTGTAGCATCTCTTGTGTGCCCAGATCTGTTAGAGTATTCCTAGTATTTTTCTACTCCCTAGGAACTCTAAAAGTTTAGGGTTGGAAACCTTTTTTAATGAATGTAGTAAAAATCATGTACTTACCTGAATAATGTCCACCCTTTTAGGCCAAGCCAGGCCACCCATTCATACAGACTCAAATCCTAAACATCAACCCAAGGCTAAAGTGCCAGTCCTTAACATATCCACTTCTCCTTATTCCTTGTTACTTCTTACCTACTTCTGGATCCTCCCTGGCTCCAGGCTCTTGGCTGCATGGCTGCATTTTTAATTTTCACCTTTGAGTTCTGGGCTGGGCCTAGTTATTTCCAGGAAAACACCAAGCCCTTGGCTTATGGAGAGCTGGGGAATCAGGAAGGGCGGTGCCCTAACCAGCTACACTTGGAAATCAGGGAACAGCTATTGCCAGTTCCAGAACTATACTGCTCCCACCACCATCCACACCAGCAAAATAATGCAACTCCTGCAACCACCTCTGCCACCATTCACCTCAGGTTCTGATTTAAGTGACACACAAATGCATCTGTTGGACATTTATAAAATCACATTAGGGAGCCCTAGCTTCAAGAGAGGCTGAAAAAAAAATTATCTTTTTTTAGCCTAGTCTTTAAAAAAAAAAAGATTTTATTTATTCATGAGAGACACAGAGACATAGGCAGAGGGAGAAGCAGGCTCCCCACAGAGAGCCCAATGTGGTACTTGATCTGGGACCCCAGGATCACACCCTGAGCCAAATGCAGATGTTCAACTGCTGAGCCACCCAGGGGTCCCTTAACCTAGTCTTTTAGTTGGGAAGTTGGAATAAAGGCTGAGCAAGCTCACCTGCCATACTTACTTAGCTTTGTGAGTAAAGAGGGTTGAATAATCAAGGCCCAGTAAAATGCCCCAGCTCTCCAGCAGCAGACTTACAGCGACTGGAACACTACCATGTGCTAGAATGTGCCCCTTGTCCTTGGACATTGCTGAATATAAGCGCCAACACTGAATGTGGCTGTCTCCATGTGATGCATACGTCCTTTACAGGAAATGATACCATGATTAAGAGGACAAGCTGTTCTTGATTCCCAAGATCCTAGGCAGCTTTCCCTCTTCTCTCATTACATGTTGATGTAAGAGTCCTAACTGTGTCTCTCTAATCAACAAGAGCCTCGTGGTGTGTGTGGTTTGCCGGAGAACATAAATGCAGGGCTCCCCACCAGAGGGAGAAAGATCAAAAGACCCAGAACAGGAAATTCCTGTCTGGGCTTGTGCACAGTCCCCCGAGGTCCTGGGGCTCCCAATCTGGGACACACAGCAGCGTGAGTCAGCAGTGATGTGGTCCAGGAGCAGGCTAAAACCTTGGGTGGTTATAGTACATGATCAGTGTCTTCCCTGGACCCTGCAAAATAATACCCAAAGGTTTTGTAGAATTGACCTTCCGATATCCTATCATGGCAAAGGAGCAAGAAGCTTGAGGCAGGACCACGTAGTGCGTACACACAGCTTGAGCTCTAGAGCCAAGAATGCCTGTGTGGGCATATGAGACCTAATGACCACTTCCAGCCAACACACTGTTTGTGGGAGGGGATTTCAATCAGGCATATTCCTCATTCTTTTCAATAAAACAAGGAAGGGTTGCAGGGAAGGTGGTCCATTCCTGCTTTTTTCAACTCAGACTTTTTTTTTTTTTAATTTTGTTATTGTTGGGATAGTTTGTTCTGTGTCGCTGACTTTCAAATAAAAGCTGTATCTTATTTTGTCTGAAAAAAAAAAAAAAAAAAAAAAAACCACCTCGGGTAGGTATTTTAACCTTCCTGTGCCTCTCTCTGTGTCTAAAATGAGAGTAATAGTAATTATCGCTGAGGGGTATGAGGGCTTTTCCATAGTTGTGTCAGTAAGCTCACGACAGCCCTGTGAGGTTGGTCCTGTTGCCCCCATTTTACAGAAAGGGAAATGGGGGCCAGAAAGTTGGAACACGTTCACCAGTAGTCCCACATCTAATTGTCCAAACCAGGATTTGACCTCGATTCCAACATCCAGCTTATTTCTATTCTCACTCATTGTGAGTGGAAAATTAGAAAGGCAAACAAACACTGCTGGGAAGGGAGTACTTTACCCATTTCAGCTGTCTTCACCACTGGGGAGTGCCGCGTTCACGCTGCTCACAGCCACAGCCCAGGATTTCCTCCCGCACCTCTGGCTGCCCACATGTGGTCTGCAGGACAAGAGGCCGGCCTCTCTCTGCTGTCTGCTCCAGCAGGTCTCAACTCTGACAGTAGACCTTTAAAACGAAAGCAAAACACAATGCCAGTGCCTCATTCTAGTCCAGTAAAGTCAGAAACTCAGGGATGGTTCCTCAGCTCAGTGTTTTTTGTTTTGTTTTGTTTTTTTAGCTCCCAGGTGCTTTTCATGTGCAGCCAGGGGGAAAGCTACCCCTCTACCTCTCATTTAGTGATCCCATCCACACATGGCCTCAGTTACTACTTTGCAAAGTTTCCAGCTCAGCATAGATCTTTCTCCCGAGTTTCAGGCTTTTACCTACCTACTGGATGTCTCTCCTGTGGCCCAGAGGCATTTAATTAGAACTAAACTTGTCTTCCTAGGCTCACTCCTCTTACTGCCCTTCCCCCTGGGTAATGGCATTAGAATTTAGGGCATCACCCAAGCCAGAACCCCTGTTGGCATCCTAGACCTCTTCCTCCCCTTTACACGTTTGCATGTAACCATCCTACCTGCCAAACATTCTGTCTTCTCTCTCTTCCCCACCCAAGCCGACTCATCATGTACAGCAGGTCTCCCTGCCTCTAGTCCCTCTAGAACACTTGCAATGTCCCCTTTACCTTTAGGTAACAAACAGGTATCTTCAGGCCTAGAGTCCTTTGCGATTGCCCCTGCGATCTCCACTGTCTGCCCCACCCTCCTCATGACACTGTGCACTCACTTCCAGATATTTGTAGTTTCTGGAGAGTATCTGACTCTCTGGCTTCCTTGCCTTTGCATGGGCAGCTCCCCCAGTGGGGGATGGGGACTCATGTCCCACCTTCACCTCCAACTCCAAGTCAGTCATCTCCGGGCAGCTGCAGGGGTCCCCGCCTCAGGGAGAGCCTCGGCTCCACGTTGAGCACATGTTCTGCGTCTGTGCTCCCAGAGCCACCTGTCATCACCCTCACTAGTCTACTGTAACGGGCACACCACCATAATTCCTACATACCCTGTAGCTCCATGAAGCAGGGCCTGTGCCTTTTTTCTCTTTATTTTTGGCACATAAAAATATTTGTGTGTGGAACAGTGGTAAATCCAGAATTTCTATATAGGAAGGGCTTAGGGGTACCAGTCTGATTGAAAGAAAGGTCTAGGGGATTTACCCTGAAACTACATTTTCAGTCAACATTTAATGTTGTCTTTATTTAGTATTTTAAATTACAAGCTTTGAAAGATAGTAAAGATTTTTTTTTTAAGATTTTATTTATTCATGAGAGACACAGAGACAGAGAGAGAGGCAGAGGGAGAAGCAGGCTCCATGCAGAGAGCCCGATGTGGGACTCGATCCTGGGTCTCCAGGATCAGGCCCTGGGCTGAAGGCGGCACTAAACCCCTGAGCCACCCGGGCTGCCCAATAGTAAAGATTTCTAAAAATTATTTTACTCATACTTCATACAAGGTTGAGAAAATATCAGTTTTCCATATTTAAGAATATTATTATTTAGGGTGGCCTAGTGGTAGTAAGTAAAGACTTGGGGACCACTAAAGTGCCCCCCTCAAGCCCTTAGGAAAGAAGAGAGAGAGGGATATATGCACGAACAGACCATAAACGGTTTCTGAGTTATGGTAGTTATTGGTGTTTTGTAGTTGGCAATAAAGTGCTAGTAGCAGACGCCTTAGCATTAGACACACTCACATGCCTTCTGACCATCATGTTATTACCTTTCCCGTGGCTGTTTTCACAAGTTGAATAAATTATCAATATCATCTTTTTAAAAAATAACTTTTCTCTTTTAAATATTCGTATTACTATAAGTTAGACTCTACTTACTGTATGTAAAAGTGTTATGGGTAATTATAATAATTAATAATTCAGCACAGATTTCTGAAGCATTAGTCATCATTGATGATTCACCTGCTCCTCTTCACTCTCTCTCTCTTAGTTACCTTGTTTTTGGAGTTTTGGAAACGGCGCCAGGCAGAACTTGAGTATGAATGGGACACTGTCGAGTTACAGCAGGAAGAGCAACCCCGGCCAGAATATGAGGCACAGTGTACTCACGTGGTGATCAATGAGATTACTCAGGTAAAGAGAATGTTATATCCGTTTATACATGGTTCTCAACCGTGGTGGTACAATGTAATCACCTTCAAGACCTTGAAAGTCTTGAAGACCTTGAAATCATCGTCAAGACCTTGAAAAGTCTTGCTTGATGCCCAGACCCCATCACTATATACTGTGGTGGTACATAGTGGCCTGGGGTATATTCTGGGCACAGGGATTTTTAAAAGCTTCCCTGGTGATTCTGATGTGCAACCAAAGTGAAGAAGTATGGCTTAGAATGGTAACAGTGGACATAGGAGATAAATGTGACACCTTCTTTCATCATAAAAGTAAAATTGGAAAAAAAAATTAGAGTCCAACATAAAATTAAGAAAAGATGTATTTGGTTTGTGTCCTTTCTTTCATATCAATAAAAAAAAATGGATAAAAGAAAGCTTAGGCTCTGTGACATAGTTGTGTTAGGAAGGACACCTTGGATTTTGTAGTTGACTCTCAATTTTTCACATGCCCCTCATTGTTAGGGCCCCCTTTTTTAAATCTTTTTTTTTTTTAAATTATTTATTTATGATAGTCACACAGAGAGAGAGAGAGGCAGAGACACAGGCAGAGGGAGAAGCAGGCTCCATGCACCAGGAGCCCGACGTGGGATTCGATCCTGGGTCTCCAGGATCGCGCCCCGGGCCAAAGGCAGGCGCCGAACCGCTGCGCCACCCAGGGATCCCAGGGCCCCTTTTTCATCCTAGACTAGCTGGCCTTTGTTTTGCACTAAGCCTCTGGGACTGCTCCACCTTCTGGCTGGGATGCACACAAGATTGTGTGGCTCTCTTCCTAAAGTCAGAGAAAGGGTAGAGGAAGAAGGGAAACATTTGTTCAAGTCCAACTACGTTTAGGCCTGTGCTCGGCATTTTCTGTAATTGGAAAGGTAAATTTGTTTCTCCTGCTGCTGCAAAAAATAAAAAAATAAAATAAAACTATATCTCTCTGTATAAATATTCCAAAGCCAGTGAAAGATAATTTTTGAATCATCTGCATTATTGCTCCTTTCCATCAATATAGAAAATTTAGAGCTGATGGTACTTTCCGTCATCTGCATAAGGACAGTCAATTCTGAACACGAATAATTCTTGGAAAGAAAATGCTTTTACCAAGAGCATCGGAAAATATCCCCAAGTATAGATTTTATAAATCGAATCACAGATTTATAGAATGCCAACACTAAAAGGGACTGGAGGGAGCATTTCAACCTCCTCATTTTATAAATGGGAAAAAGTGAGGTTCAATTATCAACAGAAGGTGACATTTGTCTTTTTACAATGTAACAATTCCCATTATGAATCCTTCTCACTGTTTACTATGGAAGATGATGGGGTCACACATGTGCTGTTGAAAGACTATACATTCAGAAATGAAAGCAGAAACTTAAATAAAATTAAGTGTTGAAAACCTTTTAAATACTGAAAAAAAACCCAGCTTGTAATATTGGCAACATAGAAGAAGTACTGAAGAAAAGACAATTTGGTAATTTAAAATCATCAATAAATTTAATTTCCATTGAAACTTTGCTTGTTAAAAAATTGAGGATAAGGTTCATTTTTCCTTATCAGTTTTTTTTTTTCATTGTGCTTTTGTTGCTAATTTATCTTCCACTGGTTTAGAGAGCCCAGAGTGTGGTCATGAAGTCTTGAGAATAAGGCTGCCTACAGATTCAACCCAGCAATTTATAAGCCGAATGATCTTCGACAAATGACTTGACTTCTCTGTGCCATAGTTTCCTCAACTATATAAAATGGGAATAATAGAGTTGCTTCCTCATACAGTTATCCTAAGGGTTAATTGGGTTAATGTGTAAAACCTTCTTAGAATAGTACCTGGCGTAGAGTAAATGTCATGTTAAGTATTTTGTAGCTATTATTATTATACTACAGCTGCTGGTATAATCCAGGTAAATCTTGAGAAGTATTGAGCTCTTCTCTTAAAAATTAAATATATGCTTATGGGCCACAGAAACTCTTAAAAATTCTTAGCTATATCAAATTAATATATAAAGCTCAACCAAGAAACACATAGTGGATACCCAGTATTTGCAGACACTTGTGGAACTTACTGTGCTGCAATGGGCTCTGAGCTCTCATTGCTGCCGTGTCTAAAATCTAAGACAAGCTCAGGAATGTAGTTCTACAGCTTAGCATTGTCAGATACCCGGGATCCTGAGCTGAGGTCATGGCAGCTAAACTGCTTATTATTCATGCTTGCATTTCCAAAACAACATTAAAATGAACACTGCATATGCCTTGTGTATGTCTGAAATTAACCCCCCAAAAAGGCAGTTATAAGTAAAGGGGCTATGTTTGAAAACTAATTTTAAAAAAAAATCAGTCTAGGATTTAGAGACCAATCGGGAGGGAAAAAAAAAAAAATCATTTCACCAGAGTACTAAACTTTTTTTTTTTTTTTTTTTTTTTAAGGAAGAAGAGCATGTTCCCTTTACTACCTGGGGAAAATGTATACGCGTAACCCTCTGTGCAAGTGCTGTCTTATTCTGGGTAAGTTGGCCACAGATTTTTAATATCTAATTGTAAATATCCAGGAAACTAAAGGCAAACTGCAAACTATGTAGCCTCATAGAATTGTTTCCAGAACGACTCAGCCCCACAGGGAGCAACCTTAGTATCTATCCACTCATGGTGGCTCTTCCAGTTCCTTTCACTTCATCTGTTGAAATCAGATCAGAGGGTCCGAATTTTCCAGTTTCTGATAAAGAGATGAAATGGGAGGCATTAAGAATACTAAAATTTTCCAACAGTAACAACTAAAATAAAATGTCTAGGAATAGCCTTAAAAAGATAATAGGAACTATCAAAGAAAACGTAAAAACTACTGAAAGATATAAAAGAAGACTGGAACAAATGATTGTAGATAAAAAGATAATATTTTAAAATATCAGGACTTATAAAATTAATTTTGGGTTTATTATTAATAAAATCATATTAACATGATAATAATATATTGAGAGCTTTATTGGCTCAAGAATAGCCAAATTAGAAAATAGGGCATAAAGCCCAGATATGGGCCCTCATATCAATAATAATTTAATATATGAGAAGGGAGGCATTAAACTCAGTGGGATAAGTAAAGATTATTTAATAAATGGTAATGGAATACTTGTTAGCTCTTTGGAAAAAAAAGATTCAAACCATACTATGAACACATATGGTAATTCCAGAAATATTTGAAAGGTAACACCACAAACTAGAAATAAATATTAATGAATATGCAATCTCTAGATATAAGAAGACTTTCTAACCATTACAGTAATGGAAGACATTTCAAAAGAAAATCTTTAAAAATTTCCACACATCAAAAGCATTCTTTTTTTTTTAAGATTTTATTTATTTATTCATAAGAGACACAGAGAGAGGCAGAGACACAAGCAGAGGGAGAAGCAGGCTCCCTATGGGGAGCCTGATGTGGGACTCGATCCCAAGACCCCGGAATCACACTCTGAGCCAAAGACAGACACTCAACCCCTGAGTCATCCAAGCGTCCCAAAACAAAAACAGAAGAAATTTCTGTTACCTACTAGGGCAAAGGGTTAATACCTTCAACACATAAAAAGTCCAGATCACTCCTAAGGTAACACCAAAGCTCTCAAGAGCTAAGGAGGCAAACAAGAATACTCTTTCACAAAAGAAAAAAAAAAATTCCCTGGCAAATGTCAGATCTCAATATTAATTAAATCAGTGCACATTTAAATGAGATACAGTGTTTGACCTCTCAAGTGAGAAGGTTCAGCGTTTGTGAGGATGAAGAGCAGTGATCAGCTCCTCTCATACCTAGGCTGTAAGAATTTTAAGCTGTCCTGGCCTCTTAGAAAGCAGTTTGGCAGTATCACGAGTCAAAAATATTCATGTGCTTTAATCTACTAATTCAGCTTATAAAAACCATTAATAAGGAAGTATTTCAAATGGTAAGAGAAGTCAGTAAAGATTTAGTCACATATATATTACAAAAATATATATTTATATTACTTATTTACTTATTATATATAAAAATATCTCAGCCAAGATATCCTACTTCTAGTCCTTCATATAGTAGGATACAGGATAGCTGTGAGAAAGTATGTCCATGAAAATATTTTATGACTTGTAGAAATGTTATGGTTATGATAACATTTAGGAAAGGATAAAATATGTGAAATGATTTTTAATATGCAAACAATACGTGATTCTGAAGGAATTATGCCTACATATAGATATTATGTACATTTTTCTATTTTTCCTTATGTTTTATTCTTTATTTTTATAGTTAGGAGTCATTCATTTGTAGGTGATGGACAGTCCGTGTTCAGTTGGTTTAAATAACAACAACAAAATGAGGGTGGTTGGTGTTTTTTGGTTCCTATAACAAAATCCCAGGTCTGAGGTATAGCTTCCATCAAGGATAGATAACTGCAGCCCAGATAACATCCTGGGCTGTGTGTTTTACCTTCATTCTGTGTCCACTGGTCCCCTGGCTTGGTGGTTGTAGGCACTACCTTACGGTCTCAGAATGGCTGCAGGATTACAGATCTCACATCACATTCAAGCCAAGAGAAGTTTCTCTTAGCAGCTGCCTCTATTGACAGAGCAAGCTTCTCTTCCCATAGACATTGGCAGATCTCTCCTCACATCCCACTGGCTCTTATTAAATTATTTATCAGTCCTTGAATCAGTTGCTGAGGCCCACAAGATGAGATAACTATTTGTCTCAAACCAATCAGGATATATGCCTGTAAGGTGGGGGAAGGGGACAATCCAGCCCAAACCATAGGACTGAAAATGGAGGAGAGGTTATTCCCCTTTAGAAAGCAAAATCTAGGTCTGCTTCTAAGACTAGGAACAGATCCAAGGCAGCAAAAGCAACCAGTATCCACTATGGAGTAATTTCAAATGTTCTATAATAAGCATGTATTGGAATTTATAATCAGAAAAGATTCCTAAGGAACTTGAGAATGCAGATCTTCCTCCTGTGGAGAAACATTGAACCTATCAAGTCCCCTGAAGAAGTATGGAAACAAACCAAGTGTGTAAAAGCTCTGAAGTGACTTAGAATTCATTTCATAAACCATGTAGGAGTCTGTGCCATGCAGAGGTTAGTGTGACTCCGGAGTCCTGGGGTATTTCAGTCCTTTCAGTTACTAGTTGCTTAATTTGGGTCAAAGTCTTAATCTCTGTGGCTCTTTTTTCTGCTGTAAAAGAACACTACCAACCTCAAAGGCAGGTGTTGAGGATTTTAAAAATACACGTGTCTGAGGTGAATAGTAAGCACTTAAAGAATCTCATCTATTATAATCACTTAATACTTTTAAAGACTATTAATGGAGATTTGAATATATATACACACACACACACACACACACACACACACACACACACACAATTTAAAGGGTCTATATTGGGGATCCCTGGGTGGCTCAGTGGTTTAGTGCCTGCCTTTGGCCCAGGGCGTGATCCTGGAGTCCCGGGATCGAGTCCCAGTTTGTGCTTCTGCATGGAGCCTGCTTCTTCCTCTGCCTGTGTCTCTGTCTCTCATGAATAAATAAATAAAATATTTTTAAAAATTAATTAAGGGTCTATATTTGTTGGGCTCAGAGAGGAAGACTGGATATACCTTATCTACGACATTTTTCTCAGCCTTGGCTAATTTTCACATGTACTCACACACACAAACATGTTATTCTTTTCATAAGTATTAAGCCCTAACTGTGAAGGGAAGGAGATAATGCGAGAGATTAGAAGAGGAAATATAATGCCTCCTCTACACACTGATGGCTTTAAAAGTAAGAAAAACATCTTGTTAACTCTCCAGTCACCATACTCACAGTCAGCATTTATAAGCACTTTTCATGTGCCTGGGCTTAATGTTCTAAGTGCTTTTACCTGGAGTAACACATTAAATCCTCACAACACTCCTATAAGTTAGTTCCCATTAGAATCCCACCTTATATGGGCAAAGAAATGGAAGCCCCAAAGGTTAAGTAGTTTGCAAGGGTCCCTCAGCTAGAGGCAGAGCTGGGATTCAGATGCAGGAACCTCCAGGACCTCACCTGTAATCTCTCCCAGTCACTGCTCTCCACAGGTGAAAACCAGCCTCCCTCTGTTGCTGTAAACAACTGCACATGATTTGGCCCTGAAATGCACGTTCTTCGTAGCTTTTCTCTCTGGAGGCAGTCAGTCAGACACATTGAAATACATACTTTGTAGTCTAAGTCCGGGAAAGTAGATGTAGGGAAAACAGTTTATAAGGGAGACCTTAAAAAATAAATAAATAAAATAAAATAAAAGGGAGGGCAGCCTGGGTGGCTTAGCAGTTTAGCACCTGCCTTCAGCCCAGGGTGTGATCCTGGAGTCCCAGGATCGAGTCCCACATCGGGCTCTCTGTATGGAGCCTGCTTCTCCCTCTGCCTGTGTCTCTGTGTCTCTCATGAATAAATAAATAAAATCTCTTAAAAAATAAAAAAATAAAATAGAATAGAATAAATAAAAATATAAATAAAATGGAGACCTTTAAATGTGCATGGTTCAGGGGCTGGAGAAAACCTGCCTAATGAAGGGACACCCTACCAGCCACACACAAGCTGTGCTTCAGACACCCCTACTTCCCCTCCCCACCCCCGCACTGACTTTGGGTCTGTGTAGTCAAAAATACAACAGGTTAGTGAAATGAATCTTGTGCAGATGCAGGTATGAGTAACTGCAGGTTTAAGATCTTAGGATCTAAGGCTGAAAAGTGTGTGAAGCTTTCATTGGCAGGTAGCTGCTGCCATCTCTGAATTCCCTCCAGGCACCTCTGCAGCCTTCCTGGTCCTGTCCAGAATCTCACCTCCTGCAGGCGGCTAAGACAAAAGCACCTGCTTGACCCTTGAACCAGGGATAGGTCCTCTCTTGGAAGCAAACGTACCCCCTTAATATTAGGATGAAAACTGAGCAAAAACTTTAATGCATACCCTAAAGAATGTCCTGATTGTAGAGGGATGTTTTCACTGGTTCCACTTTTCCTCTTCTGAAGATTCGTTTTTGTTTTTTTTTAAATAGACCTTTATTCAAGCAGTTTGGGGTTTGCAGACAAACTGCACAGTGAGTGAGTACAGGGTTCCTGTGTACAGACGCCCTGTGCAATTTCTCCTATTGTTAACATTTTTTAAAAGATTTTATTAAGAAAAATTTTATTTATTCATGAGAGACACAGAGAGAGAAAGAGGCAGAGACACAGGCAGAGGAAGAAGCAGGCTCCCTACAGGGACCCCGACGTGGGACTCGATCCCAGGACTCCAGGATCACACCCTGGGCCGAAGGCAGACACTAAACTGCTGAGCCACCCACATTTTCCTTCAATGGACACACTTTGTTTTGACTTCCATCATTCCTCTCCCTTTCTTTGAAATTTAATGTGCCCGATTTCCACCCGTCTTGTGGCAACTATATGAGAGTCACATCACTTTGCACGTGCACCTTGTCCATTTACACATGGAGTTGATTTTCAAGTGTAAAAATACTATTCGTGAATCTCATGTTGCTGTGTTTATTGTGCTTCCAGATCCTGTTGATCATTGCCTCAGTTATTGGGATCATCGTCTACAGGCTCTCAGTGTTGGTTGTATTTTCTACAAAATTATCTCAGACCTTCAACGGGACAGACCCAATCCAGAAGTACCTGACCCCACAGACAGCCACGTCTATCACAGCTTCCGTCATCAGCTTTATCATCATCATGATTCTGAACACCATATATGAAAAAGTAGCAATCATGATTACTAATTTTGGTAAGGTCATTCCGTAAGACACTTTTAAAACCTGGTGAGAAATAGAGACTGTCTCTTTCAGGCATTTCAATTTCAGTATGTTACAAATTTTAGAAAATTTCGAGTGTAAACATATTTTATCTAACCTGTGTGGGAAATGAATTATCTACAGCTTTGCATTAGCAAAAGGGACAAAGCAAAGACAATCATTATAATGTCCAAGCTCTGTGTAAACAGATCAGCGCTGAATAATATTTTCAATTACGTGAGATCACGTACCCTATTGTTGAAAGTAAATAGTCTCTTTATTGCAAATAAGTGGAATGGGGTCATGGTTCCAGTGGCAAATATGCTCCTCTTTTGCTGAGAGGACAAGTAATCACACTGTTGCGTGGCTTTCCCCCATGCTGTTCATATTAATGTCCCTGTGTTCTTCTCAGCTCCAGCTTTTGTAATAAATGTTTCTCTCTCTCTGGCTTGTATCCCAGGCAGCTGCTTAGTGGTCGGAGTTAAGCTCTCCCCACATGCTGCATATGCCTGGGCCATTCTCCGAATGGTCTGCTCAGCGGTCATCTTCTAAAAATGATCCGGCTGCTTTAAATTCTCAACTAGAAGGATGACCTGTTCTATCTTCTCCAAATGCCTGTAACAGGTTCCCCATTGTTTTGTCTGTCTCAACAGCCCTACCTTCCTTACCCACAATTCAGGAAGACGAGAGAAACATCATCTAGCAGGCTGTTCAAAAATAACCTGTTGTCTGCTTAGACCTGAGAGAGGACAAGCCTTGTCCATTTGATAACATTAAGCTTGTACATTTTAAGGAATCCTTGAATATTTTGGCCCTGTGGGATGTTGTATTCTTGGCAGAAGGGGGAGGGGAGCCTGTTATACCAACGTGTAAGCTGGGAATTGGCACAGAAGCTATATTAAGGAATTCAAAACAGCTTAAAGGGAAACTGTGTGAATTGTATTTTTTTTTTTTAAACATGTTAACTCATGTATCGGTGTCTTTGATTAGGGTCTCAAAGCTGTTCACAATTTTTAAGTCTTCCCTTTATTTAACCGCAGAACTCCCAAGGACCCAGACTGATTATGAGAACAGCCTGACCATGAAGATGTTCTTATTCCAGTTTGTCAACTACTATTCTTCATGCTTCTACATCGCGTTCTTTAAGGGCAAATTTGTAGGTTATCCCGGAGACCCAACCTATTGGCTGGGAAAATACAGAAATGAAGAGGTACGAACTTAGAATTGGATTCTCCTGCCAATTTAAGCTGCTTCGTGTTTTTCGCCACCGGGCGCCCAACAAAGAGTTTCTTCACCGTGAATTCTTTAGATTCTCTTTGCCTTAACAGAATAAATATCAGCGAAAAAGAAAATTAATGAATTCAGTCTCATGTTAGACCCATGTAAAATTTAAGTGAGATTTTTCTTTTTAATATTCCAGTGTGAGCCCGGTGGCTGTCTCCTTGAACTGACGACACAGCTGACAATAATCATGGGAGGAAAAGCAATCTGGAATAACATACAAGAGGTGTTACTTCCGTGAGTATGAAGTATTGTGATCTTGGGGATGTGATAGGGGATAGAACAACCCACCCATCCCACCCATTTGCTTCTATGGTCACACAGCTGCATGCCCACCTCTAAAATGCGGTAAACTCCATCAAAGGTCTCCAGACCAGATGGTCCAACCAATGGTGTATATGTATCCAGTGTTTAATAATTATGTTAAAAAGAAAAAAAAACAAGTTTATATTTAACTTAAATCCCCATCTGCTACAGTTTATGCCTATTAGCCTATTGTTGGTAGCAGTCTGATTCTAGTCCTTGGAGATGGCTGTTGTTGGGGCTGTGAACTAAGTATTTCCTCAATTTCTTACAACCGTCTCCTCTCTTACACTATGGTTTTAAAAATCAACGGTAATAATTTGTTGAGTTCCTAGTATGTACCAGTCACTGTATTAAGTGCTTTATAGATCTCTCAATCTGTCAGACAATCCTGATTTTTATCTCCCTTATGCAAATGCAGATTCTGTGACTTAAAGTGGTTAAGTGATTTACCCACATTCACATTATCCGTAAGAGGCTACTCTGGGATTCAAGTCCAAGATCATGGGACTCCAAATCCACGTGCTTTCAACAAGAGAAGTTCTCTTGTGATCCTAAGGCACGGGATTACATGTTTTAAGAGATAATGATCTAAAATAATAAACACAAATGTCTTGACTTTACTGTTCTTTCCCTAAGAAATGAGAACAACAGATGTTAGTTAGCCAAGGTCACACTGTCCTTTTAAATCTGCACTTAAGCTCGCTCTATCCTATCTCAAAGTGAATAGTCCAGTGCTGTTTCAATTTCTGCACATTTTCAGGGGCTTATTATATTCATTTTTTTTAATTGCTGCTGAACAGATTCCTACCAACTTAATGATAATGGGAGGACAATGAGAAAAACACAAAACAACACAGATTTAATATCTTACAGTTCTAGAAGGCACAAGTCTGACGCAGCTTTCAGTGGGCTAAACTCAAAGTGTTGGCAGCCAACCTATTCCTTTCAGGAGCCTATAGGATGAATTCATTTAGTTCTCTTTTCTAGCTTCTAGGAATTGTCTACATTCCTTGGCTTGTGGCTGCTTTTGTCATCTTAAAACCAGCAGTGTTGCTATGTGTCTGACTCTTCTATAGTCACATCCCCCTAGCTCGCCCCCTCCCTTCTTCTCTCCCTCCCTCCCTCTCTCCTCCACTTTGATTGCCCTGATAATTACATTGGGCCCACCTGGATGATCCAGGAAACTATCTTAAGGTCAGCTGATTTGCAACCTTATTCCCCTTTGCCATGTCACTTAACATCTTCATATGTTCTGGGGGGTGGGACATGGCCATCTTTCGGTGGACCATTTTTCTGACTACCACACATACCTTTTCAAGATAATTTCTGGCTCTGAGTTTCTGTCCTCACAGAACTTTTGATCTCTCTTCTGTCTTGCCTTCTATGTCTATACTTTCTGCTTATGGCAACCCGAAAGCCATCTGTGGCCCCTCTCAGTGTCCTCCAAAACTACGCACACAAGCAGCCTTTACTGATGTTTGGGACATGGAGCCAGCAACCCAAAATAATTCTGAAATTAAAAACCACCACCTTGGGCAGCCCCAGTAGCGCAGCGGTGTGGTACCGCCTGCAGCCCGGGGTGTGATCCTGGAGTCCTGGGATCGAGGCCCACGTCAGGCTTCCTGCATGGAGCCTGCTTCTCCCTCTGCCTGTGTCTTTGCCTCTCTCTCTCTCTCTCTCTGAATAAATAAATAAATCTTAAAAAAAAAAAAAAAAACCACCATCTTTTAAAAGTCTTTTCTCCCACTGCATAACTGGATTTTCTTTTTATGACCCTTCTTTGTAGGCTCCAGACTCTTCAACCTATCTTCCCCCCACCCCACAGAACTTCCCTCCATTTCTTTCTCCTCCCTCCCCTAACTTCTCCTCTCTCTTCCCCATTACCAAGTTCCTGTTTATTCTCTTTGCAGAGCAGTTCATAATTTTTTTCCCCCTGTTTTTGTAGAGCAGAAACATTTGGGTCCTTTTACATTTCATTAGGCTTCATCCTCCACCTTCAATGTGAACTATCAGGGTCTATCTCAAAACAAACATTCCTCCTCCACCTTGCCCCCCCCCCCCCAATGCTCTCCTCTCCTCCCTCCTCCCTTATACAAAAAGGATCTGGTCTTAACTGTAAAATTAATATGTGGGGTCCTTACTAGGGAGTAAATAACCCTTAACTTCACTGAGTTCATATTCAGATTTTTCCATATGAGTAAAAGTAGGTCATGCACAAATAGTGGGTTTCTATATGAAAATAAATATATCAAATATAGGAAAGGCTTAACTCAGATTAGTAAAAAGCATTTTTCTGAAGGAAGTAGGCTAGTTATTTAAACTAAATTTTGATGACTGGTTGATTGTCAGTGAGCCATTTTCTGAACCAAAAAAATAGCGGCTGTTGGCAGGGCAGGGGATGGGGGTGAGGACATATATTTCCTAAACTGGTACTAAGAAATTAATATGAAATGAAACTTGTTCACATGAAATATTTAAAAATAAAGGATGTACATAGTATCCATGGTATATTTATACCTGTACTTCAAGTGAGGCCATTGATGCACATTATAGTGAGCTCAACTTTTTGTTAGACATTTCTTTTTTTTCTCTATTGTATTCATTTATTCCTGAGAGACACAGAGAGAGGCAGAGGGAGAAGCAGGCTCCGGGTGGGGATCCTGATGCGGGACTCGATCCCAGGACCCCAGGATCATGCCCTGGGCCAAAGACAGGCACTAAACCACTAAGCCACCCAGGCGCCCCTGTTAGACATTTCTATTCCTGGCCTAAAACACCTCAGGGCGGTATGTTTTGAATTATCTCTCCCTTGTCTGAAAACTGGGAATGCTACATTCTAGCCACTTTAGAGAGTGACTTGGGCTCTTCCCATCAGTCTTTGTGTGTAGGTACCACTTTCCTGCATACGTTTTCCACACAAAGTGAAAGATCAGTTACTCTTCCTACCCAAACCGATCCCCAACCCCAAAATACATAATAAGATAGGCAAGAAAAGCCTGGTCAGTCAGTAGCTATTTTCCCACCATTTAAATATGTCCAAAGGAACATAACGAAATGAATGTCACCGTAAACTGGTCTTCTTCCACCCTGACACCACTGGAGGTCCTCAGTGAGGATTCCAGGAACAAAGCACATTTGGCTCTGTGACCCAGGTTCCCTTTGGGGTCCCGCTGGCACCTAAATCAGTACCTGGAATTTAGTAGGCACACCCCAGCACCAGTCAAGTGAATGAGTGACCCATGTGCTTCGAATACGTAACATCAGCAAAATAACAGAATTGTTTGTTGGACCCAGGGAACAAGCCCAAAGTCCTTTGCACTTTCCAGTCTCACTTTGTATTTTGATATTTGAGGCATTCCTGGGAATTTTATTCTGTGTTTGACAAAGGGTTCATACAATTCCTGCATTAAGCCACTCACTCTGGAGAAAATTTTATGATTAAACGCTAAGGAACATAATTACAGCTAAAAATCCAAAATACCAATAGCATTGTTCTTTGGTGTTTAGATAACGGATGGCTGTAATTTTCATCCATTGTAGGTTTTCTGTGTTTTTCACAACGGGAATGCACTACTTAAATGAGGAAAGTGAACTATTATAAGAGAACAGATCTGATTTGGCTGGAAGATGAACCAGACATACAATAAAGAGAACCCGAAATACAGCTATCCCTCACTATCCATACTGACCCTTTATTTTCAGGAATAGTAAAATAGATTCAGATGGTGAAGGATGCTTGTATTCAAAATTAGCAAGTGGGAATACTGTGGAATATTCTTAATAGAAATGATGATTATCTATAGCATCTGGATTAAATATGATAATGAAACTACAAAGAGAAAATGAGGTGTAAAGTGCTTTACACATAATAAGGACTTAGGGAAGGGTGCAATGCTGTTATTGCTAGTATGCATGATAAATCCCTAAGAAAATTATTTTGTAACCCCTGCTAGAGAGAGGAAGCTTCCACTCATGACGGGGGGAAGAAGTATCTGGAATCTGTATTTTTAAAAAGTTCCCCAGGTGATTCTCATGTTCAGTCAAGATTGATATCTCTGCACTAGATTTGTAACTCACTAGAAAACCCTAAAGACCAAGGACAGTGATGGATGGATGACAGCCCAAGATTCCCTACTGTAGTAGTTCAATTCAGGAAGACTGAACAAGAGGCTCAGAGTCTGTAGTTCAGAAAAGAAAGCTACTCAGAAAGACGTCTAATATGATGTATAACGGGTGATGAAAGGCAGTACAGTATGAGAGGGAAGTACTAGATGAGCTGATCGTACAAGTGGTTGCCAAGACAGAAGTTTCACCCTCAGTCCAAATTGTAATGGATTTGGATCCCCGATAGTAAAAGAACTGCTTCTCCGGAGCATTGAGAGGATTCAATCAAGAGGCTAGGACTGGAAGTGTGAGGCAGAGCAAAAAAAAAACCAAAACAACAGAAACCAGGAATCTCGAGTTTGGGTGGCATGAAGGGTGATGAGTGACACCACCTGTGTCACAAGGCCCCTGTCATGTGTGAAACTGCAGGTTCCCAGCCTTGCCTTAGACTTGACTGATTACAGAGCTTTGGGTTGGGTTACAGGTTGTAGCACTAGCATCAAGCATTCTAGGTCATTCTAAGTGCTAAAATGAGATCCGCCAATCCAGACAGCATTGTGTCCCCAAGATTCTAAGTAATGTAGGCTGTGTTACCTGTCAGCCTGTATTGGTCCAAAGAAAATCTTGTTTGTGAAGGTGGTCTTGATATATTAGGAAATGTGCTAAATACTTTACCTGTTCTGAATTATTTAATCCTGACAGAAATCCTGGGCAGTGTAAGTTTTGTTACCTCATTTAATTTGAATTTGACCAAAGTCAAAGAGTAAGCAATGAAGAGTAGATTCAGATTCAGGGGTGTCTGAGACCATATCCCCTCCACTTTACACAGCCTCCTCCTGTGCCCCTAATGTCACAGAAGAGAAAGAAGTGGGGAAAGATTGGGAAGCCAGGGGCATGTTCTGTGGTAGAGCATTTCCCCTTCATGAACCTTGAGGAGTGGCCAGTAAAGTTAACACAGAGACCAGGAGCAGTGGGTCACCTAGCATGACAAGCTATTTGTAACTCATCCCTCCATGCAGAGGCCGGAGGGGGGTGGGGGGCAAGTGGTGCAGGGAAGTGCACCTGCACACGTGCATGTGCAGCATCCTCCATTGTCTTTATAGTGCGAAGCCTTTTCATTTTCTGAATTTGAAACTTGTACAAGCATGTTGTTTAATGATCCAAAGCTTAGCCCGCATGTTTGTATTTGAAGTTGTTTGCTGCTGTCGTGCATCTTCTGGTGAACTCAGCAAGGAAACCACAAGTCACCTGTTGCTTGAGGGAACAACAGTTGCTTAGACTGCAGGTGCACACCTCATCTCACTGCCAACTTCAATTTTTCTTCAGGAAAAATTGCCATAAAAAGTAGGGGGGGACACATTTATCTGGAGGCATTGATAAAGAAAATAACATGAAACAATAGACACCCCTGAGGGGCCAGTGTCCAATAGAGCAGAGCACTGCGCTGCTTCCAACCAGCTCTGCACTATAACATTGAGGAAGCATTTTCACTTCTCAGGCCCTTGATTTATTCAGCTTAAAACAAGAGTCAGTCCCATTTACAACTACACCCAAAGCCATAAGAGACATAGGAATAAACCTAACCAAAGAGGCAGAGGATCTGCACTCAGAAAACTATAGAACGCTCATGAAAGAAATCGAGGTAGACACAAAGAAATGGAAACACATTGCATGCTCATGGATCGGAAGAACAAATATTTTAACAAATTTTGTTAAAATGTCTATGCTACCTAGAGTAATCTATACATTCAGTGCAATCCCTATCAAAATAACATCAACTTACTTCACAGAGCTGGAACAAATAATTCTAAAATTTGTACGGAGCCAGAAAAGGCCCCAAATAGCCAAAGGATTGTTGAAAAAAAAAAAACAAAGCTGGTGACATCACAATCCCAGACTTCCAGCTCTATTACAAAGCTGTAGTCATCAAGACAGTATGGTACCGGTCCAAAAACAGACATCTCAATCAATGGGAACAGAATAGGAAACCCAGAAATGGACCCTCAACTCTATGGGCAACTAATCTTTGACAAAGCAGGAAAGAATATCCAATGAAAAGAAAGAGTCTCCAACAAATGGTGTTGGGAAAATTGTACAGCCACGTGCAAAAGAATGAAACTGGACCATTTCCTTATGCCATACACAAAAATAGACTCAAATATGAGACGGGAATCCATCAAAATCCTAAAGGAGAACACAGGCAGCAACCTCTTTGACCTCAGCTGCAGCAGTTTCTTGCTGGCATGTCTCCAAAGGCAAGGGAAACAAAGGCAAAAATGAACTATTGGGACTTCATCAAGATAAAAAAGCTTTTGCACAGCAGTTGACAAAACCAAAAGACAACTGACGGAATTGGAGAAGATATTTGCAAATGATAGATCAGATAAAGGGCTAGTCTCCAAGATCTATAAAAAAACTTACCTAACTCAACACCTAAAGAACAAATAATCCAGTCAAGAAATGGACAGAAGACATGAACTTCTCCAAAGAAGACATACAAATGGCCAACAGACACATGAAAAAAATGCTCCACGTCACTCAGCATCAAGGAATTACAAATCAAAACCACAAAGGGATACCACCTCACACCAGTCAGACTGAGTAAAATTAACAAGTCAGGAAACAACAGATGTTGGCAGGCATGCAGAGAAAGGGGAACCCTCGTACACTGTTGGTGGGAATGCAAGCTGGTGCAGCCACTCTGGAAAATAGTATGGAGGTTCCTCAAGAAGTTGAACATAGGGGGATCCCTGGGTGGCTCAGCAGTTTGGCACCTGCCTTCAGCCCAGGGTGTGATCCTGGAGTCCCGGGATCAAGTCCCACATCGGGCTCCTGCATGGAACCTGCTTCTCCCTCTGCCTGTGTCTCTGCCTCTCTCTCTCTCTCTCTCTCTCTCTCTCTCTCTCTCTCTCTCTCTCTGTGTCTCTCAAGAATAAATTAATAAAATCTTTAAAAAAAAAAAAAAAGTTGAACATAGAGCTTCCTTATGACCCAGCAATTGAACTACTGGGTATTTAGCACAAAGGTATAAATGTAGTGATCCAAAGGGGCCCCTGCACCCCAATGTTTATAGCAGCAATGTCCACAATAGCCAAACGTTGGGAAAAGCCCAGATATCCATCAACAGAAAAATGGATAAAGATGTGGTGCATATGTATGTATATATACATATATGTGTGTGTGTGTGTTTGTACACAATGGAATACTAAGCCATCAAAAAAAATGAAATCTTGCCATTTGCAATGACACGGATGAAACTACAGGATTTTTTGCGAAGTTAATTAAGTGATTCAGAGAAAGATAATTATAATATAATCTCACTTATATGTGGAATTTAAGAAACAAGACAGAGGATCATAGAGGAAGAGGAAAAAATAAAGCAAGACAAAATCAGAGAGGAGACATACCGTAAGAGATTCTTAATCATAGGAAACAAACTGAGGGTCACTGGAGGGGAGAGGGTTGGGGGATGGGGTAAGAAGGGCACGTGACGTAATGAGGACTGGGTATTATGTAAGACTGGTGGTTCTCTTATCTCTACCTCTGAAATCAATAATACATGTTAATTGAATGTAAATTTAAATTTAAAAAATAGGGTCTTGGGCCTGTTTCATCTAAAATGAAAATCTATCACTTCCTTTGAAAGCCCTTCAATGGCTCCCGACTTCACCCCAAAAATGCCCAAATCTTCACAATGGTCTCTTAGGCTCCCCACCCCTCAAAACTACCAAAGTAGTTTCCAGGACCACACCAGTCTCCATGCTGTCTGCCCAACATAAAAGGCCTGCTCCTGCCTCTGGGGCTCTGTAGTCACACTTTCCTCTGCCTCCTTCATAATTTTATTCAAATGTCACTCCTGAGCCCTTCCCTGCCACTGCACCACTCCCCCTACCACAAATACAAACAATCTCCATTCCTTGCCCTGCCTCATTCTTCTCCACAGCATGATCACCAGCTCACATACCATGTCTGGCTTTATTTTATCTTCTCTGGTGATTTCATACTGGAAAGACTATTTTGGATAATAGCAGAGAAATGGGGGGAAAAAATAAGAAATCTAAAGTTAATCAAATGAGAGAAAGTATTTTTAAAAACCTAACTGTCCATATGAAAAGGAGCTAAGCGAAAAAAACAGTAGCAGTCACAATTTTAATAAAACCTGGTACATAGTACTGTTTTTCAAAATATTTGGGGTTAAGGAGGCAGAAGTAAAAAGAAATTGGGTATGAAAACCAACAATTCATTTCTTGGGGAGAATGATGTGTTTAGCTCAAGATATCTGCAAAATAATTTGATAAGATTCTAATTCACAGTTTGATCTTTTTGGCAGCTGGATCAAGAACCTAATTGGACGATATCACACAGCTTCCAGAACAGAAAAGAAATCCCCACGATGGGAACAAGACTACCACCTGCAGCTCATGGGCAAACTGGGATTGTTTTATGAATATCTTGAAATGAGTAAGTCCTTACTGAAGTTTTAGGTGATATAAATTATATTGGAATATGTCTTGGATCCCAAATAATTCCCTGGCATATTGAAATGAAGAAAAACACATTTTTCTCCACTAGGGAAAATTACACAATCAGGCCTTCAAATAAGGTGACTGTGTGTATCTTTGTCAGTATTTGTCATACAGACCTAGAGGTTTATCACTAAGCAGTGAAATGCAATATTCATTGAGGTGCAGCCTCACCCTTCTCCGTGTACTCTACCCATGCTGCCTGAGAGTGAACTCAGAACTATTATTAGAGGTGATTCAGCTTGGGCTGGAGTCCACACAGGCACAGCTGTTGGCCAGTACACTTCTGAATGAAGCATTTAATCAAGCCTGGACGGAAAGCCTGTATGTAGGAGCATGCTGTTATGAGGCAGGAAAGATCACAGGGTTCCCCTTTCATACCTCCCACCTGCTTTTGACTGCGTGTCTGTTCCTCCAGGCCCATCATTTCTGCATGGTTCCTTGAGTGACCTCATGGCTAATCCCTGGCTTGAATGTAGAACCATTTTGCTGGTTTGGAATTAAGGTTTAGCACGGGTCCCTTCCTTCGTGAATGCCTTTGTCCATTTGCGCAGTATTAGCTTGGGCTCTATTTCTCTTCCTTGATTCTGAGTTGTTGGGTGCCTTTAAATGAACACATCTCCAAACAGATTTCCAGAGGAAACACTATCTTTTCTACTGTGCATGACACTGCTTCTATCTAACAGAAGGCTTACAATTTACAGGTTTTGTATCTGCGCCCTATCAGCTAACCATTGCACCGAATTACAATTTTTCTAAGCTTTAGGAGGCACATTTTGGTTGACAGGCCTTGCTTTTATGCAGAGGGGTTTGTATGTTTGCGAAGATACCCCTTTGCGGTTCCTGTTCACAAGTCTGCGGATAGACGATGGTTTTATTAAATCACATTCTATATGTGAAATAATTGCTTTTAAAAATATACATTATACATGGAGACACATCTGCTTCCTTCAGTGAGTGAAAGGTTCGTCTTGTAGCTTCTTCAGTCAACAATACTTTGCAGTGTGGAGTTTGATTTGAATTTCATTCTTGCTTTTGTTATGTTTCGTGACCAGCTTTGATTAAGGATATAGCTTCAGTACGTAATGTAGAAGCTAGATTTATTTATTTATTCTTTTTCTTTCCAAACGGACTGCAAGACAATTACCTCTGATTCCACAATGAGTCATAATTGTAAATATTTCTTATCGGAGCTATTATCAGCATCAACAACAACATTCTAGGGCAGGATATCATTTGTTATTTTAGCACCAAATACATACCTTGGGGGGAAAAAAGTTATTTTTCTGTAGTTGACTACAGACACTCAAATAAATAGTGTTGTGAGAAGTTATAGGAAAAGGTTGTGCTTTAGGGGAAAGTTGGCATGACTTTTAGAACTTCATAGTCTCCTTAAAATAATTGCCAACAAAATAATTTGGCATCACCCTACCCTACGAGAAAGGCTGGAATAACAACTATTCAAGATAGACATTTATTAAATTGTTTTCCTATTATCAAACTAATACCTAATGAATTAGAAAAATTAATCCGTTTTTGAGAATAGGCAGTCTAATCTGTATTCAACACCACTACTTTTTGTTATTTGACCTTGTAAGAGACAAAATGGCCAAGTGCTTTTTGAATTATCTTTGTTCCTCTAAAATAAATACAGAGCACCTTTGGTGATGGTCTCATCACCACAGTTCCCTTCCTCTGGTTTTCCCCTTCTTCATCTGCCTTTCTAATTTTGCCTCCTAGCTGCTGAAGGGAACCATCTTCTAGTGGACAACCCTTCAACCCAACCACCAGCTCTGTTCCCCTCTGCCTAATGCAGGAGACTAGAATTCCCCTCTGTCTGAAACACCCTTCTCTTCTCTACGTGAGGAATTGCTGCCAAACCTCAGCAGTAACCTTTAACTTTTCACACAGATTTGCTGCTCTTGTCTGTAGGAATTAACAGCACTTGATTTCTGCCTTGATGGCATCTGATTATGTGCACACCTCCCCCCAGACTAGACTGATCCTGCTCAAGGTGGCTACACAGACCTTTGCCTCTTTCAGCCTCAGCTGGAGCACACCACCGTCTGGACTCCAGGACTCATAAATATTTAATTAAGGGACCTGAGCTTAGAGTTTCAACACACACATACAACTGTTAGTTGAGTTTACGTTAACATTGCCCCCACCATCCCACTGAAGTTCTTTATAGCGTGTTTTTGGGGTTTTATTTTTGAGTGAAATTTCTACGTTATTTATCTCCACCATCCTTGGAGATTATTAAAGTAATCCTATTATGTTAACCAAAATTGCCTCCCCAGGTGTATATGCCTGACTTCTGAGAATTCAGACACAGGATATAGAGAAATTGTCAGTCTAAAATCTGGAAGCCATAAAATACCATTTTGTACTTAGAGCACTACACAGCATAGACACCAGACTCTTGAGAACTTAATGATGGCTTCTCAGGGGGCAGGTGCCATAAATTAAATGCACCAAAGTGATGGAGGGGGCCGTTTTGTCTCTGCCCTGCCTCTTCTACCCTTGTTAACTTGACTTCCCCATCCTCCATCTCTAAGTTAATTTTTAAAGATTAAAGCAATGACCTTCACATATTATTTTCTCCATTTAATTTACTATAATTAATATCAATACTTCTTCAGCATTTTCTTGTGCCCACCCCTTTTCTCTCTCCAGTGCTAACCCCACCTAAGTGCTCCTTACACTCTCCAGGACTCAGGCCAGTCTTCTCCCCACTACCTGCATTGGTGGTGATACCAAGATATGTAAGACTTGGTGCCCACCCTCACAGAGCCAAGTGAAGGATGGTCAATACCTAGTAGATTGTTAAGAAGGTAAATGAAGATCAGCCTTCCTAGAGCAGGTGATATTTGAACTGGATTTTGTTTTTTTGTTTGTTTTTTGTTTTATTTTTGAACTGGATTTTGAAGGATGGATGGAAGTTATCTGTCTAAAGTATGCTAAAGGGAATAGACATTTCATGCAGAGAGGGTGATACATTTAAAAGTACAAGGGCATGAAACAGCTTGGCCAGATTCTATGGTGAAAACAAAGGATCCAGAGGTGGGAATATCAGGTAAGCAAAAGCTATGTCATAATGGGTCTTGCGTGCTTAGCCAGGAGGCTTGAACTTATCCTTAATGAGCTTATCCTTACCCACTGGAATACTTGTAAGCAAGAGAATTATATAATGTTTATGTTGAAAAAGATGAGGTCATTCTGCTGCAGAATGGAAGCTCTTTGGAAGGAAAAGGATATTTTGGGAGGCAACACCAGGTAACTCACACAATTGGATAATCCCCACACCTAAATAGAGGCAGTGGGCATAGCCCACTGGGAGCTCCACTGGGAGCCCATCTGTCTCCCAGATCAAGGAGACAGATTCAGTAAATGTTAAAGAAATGACTAATATGACAGGTGAAGAATAGAATCGAGATAATTTCCAGGAGATCGAATATGCAGGTGGATTATGAGGAGAAGAACTAGTTTCAAGAAAATGGTTCACCACTGGGTATTTTGAGTGCAAGGTGCCCATGGGCCACATCCATAGCAGCGACCATTAGAAAGTTGGATTCCCTGGATGCTCAGAGGAGCTTCAGATGAGGCCATAGGGGTGATTCAGGCACGCCAGGCACAGATTCGATGATGAGGCCCTGGGGAAACGGGGCATTTAAAGGGTAAATGGGGAAAAAGATCCACAAAGAAGAGGAAGACTGGCAGAAGAGTTGGAAGAAACGTAGCAGAGAGTTGTGTCAACAGAGAAGCTTAGAAGGTGGTAACGTTGCTTAAGAGAGATTTGAACACTGACTAGAAGCTTAATGCAAAATACGCAGTCAGGGTTGGGAAGCAAGAGCCGAAGCCCACACTTAACTGCTGGACAGTGGGGAAAGGTGGAAGAAGCATTCTGTAGCATTTAAAAAAAAATTGTGTGCATGTGCATGCACGCACACACACGTACACAACCCTACCTTGGCTTTTTAAAATGATTTAAATAAAACAGAAATCAAGAGGGAAGAGCATTCCACCAAGAGGGAAATGTTTGGCCATATCAAAAGCAGCCTAGCGATCCAACAAATAAGTACTGAGATGTACACTGATTTAGGAATAGGCAGTCACTGAAAAGTGAGCCCCGCAAGGGCAGTGGCAGTGCAGTGGTGAGGGCTGTGGCAGGATGAGGAAGGAGTGAGTGATGGAGAAATAGTCAAGTTAGGTACTTCAAGAAACCTGACCGTAAAGTGAAGAAGAAAGCATAGAAAGTGTTAGAGAGCAATCTTGGGTCATGGAAAAATTTTAGGCAAGGATTATTTTTGTTTTTAGTGTGTGGCTTTTGCCTTGTAGCATCCATAGGTCTTTTTTGTTGTTGCTCTTCATTTCAAAAGTTTAGAAAGTTCTCACTTAAACGTCAAAACAGATTATGCCATGTTGGTTTTTCATTATTTTTTAATTATCTCTAATTTATTTTGGCATCAGAAGTGAGGACTCTGGACCAGTTTTTCCAGTGATGTAGCTAATTGCCCCAGTACTTGAATCCACCGAATTGAATTATCACTCTTTCTGCATCTATTCTGATTAATTCAGAATTAGTTCTAAACTGTTTCAGTTGCCATAGGGTAATAATACACATTCACATACCTTAGAGCTGGTTCCATCTTATCCTTTTTCAGAAAGTCTCTCATACTGTAGTTCAAGCATCGCTCTTCATTATCTTACTCATGTAGATTTCTTAACGTTAGCATCACCTTTCAGCTTTAAAAAAAATCTATTTAGGATTATTAGCTAAATTTGCATTAGAATTCTAAATTATATTTTGGAGAAAAAAATTAAGTCCCCCAATTTGAATCTGCCCAGTTAAGAGTATGGTACATCCTACCATCCATTCATTTATCATTATTTGTTTTTGTTTTTTACGTCCATTATCATATCACTGTTAACATTTCTCACCAATTTATTCCTAAATAATCTGGACTTTTGCTGTTATTATAAATGGCGTCTTTTCTATTTGGGATTTTTTAACTGGGTTAATTGCTAGTATAGTCCTAATTTCTGGCTTCTCTTGAATCATGGGGAGATCTGGCAACATTGGATTCTCATCCCAACATGGTGACTGTTGAGTAATAGTCCCTTTTATTAGGCTACATACTTGCCAGTTTACCACACTTGACTGCACCCACTCCACTCACTTCTATTACTTGCTTGGCCCCTGCAGGCCGATGAATTCACATAGAGGTAGGTGGTGCAAAGACACAGTCAGCAGCATAGCACCAAGCATTAGTGTCAACATCTATGACCTCACCGACTCTGGTCCTTGCCTATCTATCATCCCTGAAGCTGATGGCTCCTGCCTGGCCTGTGGACCTACCAAATCTTTCCATCCTTCTTTGTTCTTCTGCAACACACCCTGGCCTCTCAGAGCAGAAGCACATGCCCCACTCCTACCTACATCCCCTCCACATCTTGCCCTTCCTGGCCAGATTGATCCCTGCCCCTTTTCGAGCAGTAGCTATAAAGGGGCTGTAATCTTTTATTAACAGCCTTAGGTCCATATCAGTACTAGTTTACTTGAAAAATTTCTCTTAGATCTCCAGCCTTCTCATTTCTAACCTTTACCCCCCTGTGGTACAGCTTGCCCCAAATCTCTATTGCCCCATCTATAGCGAAGTCACATAAATTACAGATAAGGAAGAAAATAACGTCTCAGCCATCACTTGATTTTTTACTTACTGTGACCACATAGACTGCAACAACTTTAAGATAAAAATTCCTGAAGAAATGTATTTTGCCTTATTAGGACACTTCCATCACTAGATTTCCCTGATTTGTAATAATATTAAAAATTCTCTGAATGCACCGCATTGCATCTACAGACTCAGGGGAGCTTGCTCATTTGCATGTTTCCAGCATGTTTCTTCTAACATTCCCTAAACATAGCCTTCCCCAAAGTACATTTCTTTTTAACTTGTTAGATACTTCCACAATAGTCCTTTTCTTTTTTTTAACCCTAAAACACAAATCATCTTCCAACATCCAATTATTTCAACAGAGAATGAATATACTTAGAGTGTCCCAACTTTATTACCAGCAAATAACTTTAGTTGATTAAAGATTTTCAGTATATTATTCCTATTATGCATATACACGTGAATGAAATCGGCTATAACTACTCGTCTTTCCAGAGACTTCACATTTGTCTTTTGTTTGGGTTCTTTCAGTGTTGAACATTGTTATTATCATGGATGTCTTTTCTCTCTGGTATTTAGTTTATTGTTTGCCTTTCTCTTGCTTTATAAGAGTAAAGGAAAATATGTTGTCCTTCCATCCACCCACCACTCCATGATGCGTGTCCATTCCATTGACAGTTATTCAGTTTGGGTTCGTCACCTTATTTGTGGCCTCTTTTCCACTGGCCCCTCTGTTGGCTCTGGTGAACAATATATTGGAAATAAGAGTGGACGCGTGGAAAATGACTACCCAGTATAGACGCATGGTTCCAGAGAAAGCCCAAGACATCGGAGCATGGCAGCCCATCATGCAAGGAATAGCAATTCTGGCTGTGGTGACCAATGTGAGTAAACCTGGGCTTCACAGGATAAAGACCTTGAAAAGTCCAAAAATGCGTTAGTGTTGCTACTAAAGAATTAAGCGTTTGCTGTTTTTTTTTTTAAAAACGGGAGGGAGAGGCCAATACCATCATCCATATAAAAACAGTTGTTATAACTGTGATTATTATTATTGTTTAATGATTTTAATTGTTTATAATTATTATTCATGACTTAAAAAGTCAAGACCTCTTACAGGAACAGTTGCTAAGAGTGGCTATTATATTATTGTTCATTTGTTTAAGTCTTTATTCAATAGAAACATGGTAATGGTAATAACAGTAAGTACTAATTCTCTTAATCCTCACAAGACTGTAAAAGAAGTATCATTCTACCATATTTTATTATGTATTCCAAACTATCGACTTAAAATATTAATTCTTTGATGATAAAGTACTTTGTGAGTTCCATTCATGTGTCACCTTCTTTGATTCCTAGGCAGAGGTTTTTCAAGAAGGGGAGCTCTAGAGTGGGCCTCATTTCTCCTCTCTACCCCACCCTTGGCCTTTGCTTGCCACTCTCTGGTCATTAGCTAAGCAGCCTCATACCCTGCATGTGTCCCAGCTGTGAGGAACAGAACACAATCTTTTACAACCTGTATAGATCTTGGACCAATCTGAACAGTCAGTGTCTGTCTGCCTGTCTGTCTCTCTCTCTCCGCCCCCGCCCAACCCCCATTTTTTTTTTTAAACACAAGCCAATAAGGAGCTCTCAGGGAGAACAATTTCCATCCCAGCCCAGCAAGGGAATGACTACCTTCCCTAGAAATAGCCTTACAATTAGGGCTATTTCTTCCCTTATTTCACTATGCATTTTATTTCCAGGTCACAGTCCCCAATAAGATGATATCCCAGTTTTATCCCAGAAGCCACACTTGCCCTGAGTCTGCAGCCTTTTTCCACGAGCACTTGTAGAAACAGAACAGAATTCAGCAGTGCCTGTGGGTCAGGCTTCAGGTCAGGCTCAGCACTGTAGACACAGGTCAGACCCAAGGTCCAGCTCCCTGCACTGCAGCTTCTCGGCCGCATGACATCTGGCCAGGATTTAACACATCAGAGCTTCATTTTACCATTTGTAAGTTGAAAATTCCCAGCTCCTATTTTAAGAATATTATATACCATAAAGGGTGACCAAGGACTTCAGTGAGCTAATGCATAGAATGCACAGAGCCTGGTCCTCATGCAATCTTAGCTGCTGCTGTGTCATCTTCATCACCCATCGTAACAGTGACTGTGTAGACTTTGACAGATGTCTAACTAAAGGCACAAGAATTTTACAATGTGTCACTGAGCCATGGTTACAGCTTTACACAGTAAAGCATATTACCTGGAACCCAGCTGTCACCACCACCACCAACCCCAAGAACCCTCAATTTATCTGACTCCTATGCTATCCCTGCTTTTTGGAGAAAGTTGCAAATGGCACACAAAAAAAACAACTGCTAGGTGATATCATTTTCCATTCGCTCAGGTACACCACACCTTCAACATCCACTGTGCTACGAAATGAAGACTGATATTCAGAAATAGGACACTGAAGCCTTTCACATTCTACGATCATAAAAGAATGAATCTGTCACATCCAATATGCTATACAACACTAAGCAAGGCAGGAACATAGAATTGTGTGCTTTAGGAAAATTTGAGCAACAAGGTTTGAAGTTAAAAGGGTTTTTGTTTGACCTTCAGCTAACCAGAAAATCCAAATGACTCATACTCTCCATTCATCCCTCAGCACTCTGGTTTGATTGTGTTAGGCACCTTTTCCTAGTATCCCCAGCATGGCTCCACTCCATTAGCACATTTGGGGTACTGGCTGTGTTACTAAGGCTACTCTGTGGGTGTGGGTGTGCATATATACACACACAGGCACATGCATGCCTGCTAATTGGTGCTACTCATTCTTATCCAAGTAGTTGTTTTTTCTTACAGCTTAGGCATCATTTTATTACAGCCTAGGAAACCTGCCTTTTAGATCATTGATGGAACTATGGACGATCCTCTTTTCCATATTATTAGGATTCCATACTGCTTCCAAGATGCAGGTCCTGTGTATGTTTTATACGCATAAGAATTAAACATGTACGTTATTCCCTCACAAACTTAATGCATACCTCTACAATCTCCTGAGCCCAAAAAGGGCTAACTTTCCATCATAGGAGAACTTTTAACTATAGGAAAAGAGAATAGCTAGCAGGGATGAAAATGGACATCAAGCAGGAGTTTGGTATAAAATCATTCATTTTAAAGCTGCTGGTCTAATAAATAAGCTGAATTGATATGGTTGTATCAGGCCACAGTATCTGCCATTGAAAAGCAATCAATTTATTTTGATATCAATGGAAAATCATGTTCAGAACAGCATGGGAAGTGAGGCACACCACATTATTTGTCCTCTTACAGTGTGTCTCAAAGCAGCTCAATGCAGGAGGAAAAAGTGTCTTGTCAGAAGACAAGAGAATTATCTTCCTTGTTGGAATGTTTGTAGCTTTCTGGAGCACATCTGCAGGTGATTTTGTAAAGAGCTATAGTTACGTGATAACAGGAAATTTTAAACTACTGAAATCTGAAAAAAAAGTAAAATAGTCTTGCCTTGCCCCCTTGCCCCCCAACCGACAGGCAAACACACACACACACACACACACACACACACACACACACACACACACTTCACTTGAGAGGAAATGACAAAACTGGTTCTACTAGTGGGAGTAATTTTGCAATAGAAAAGCCCCTTGGTTGTTTTTCTTGCTCTGATATCTTGTTTGTTGGCTTGTGGTCTCACTGCATCTAAACCATATGTTCAGATGAATACTATTAAAAATCATGGTGTGCCAAAAACATGTCTTTCTGCTTCAATAAATGACTGAATCATTGAGCTTTGTTTATGCACATAGAATTTGGGTTAAATTATATTCCTGACTTTCTCCTTCTTTGAAACCAGTTTAACACAGTAGAGAGTTTAAAGCCCAAATTAAAGCATTTTAGAGAAAATTCAGGTAATTTGTAATAGTTTTACATCCTAATAAGGTATGCCTGACATAGACGTAGGTTTAAAATTGATCTAATTCATTCCTGTCATCTGGAAACACACTAAACTTTGTTATTTGATCATGTATAATGTTCACAACTGTGTTCAGTTAGTCTTTTTGAAGTTTAGAGGCTTAGACACTAGATCTAATAAAGTAGGCATACATTTGACTATATGAAGGGAACAACCCCAGTATAGTTTCTTGCTACCTACATTTTAAAATTAGTAAATTCTTGTTCTCTAATGAAGCAACACACATAAGCACATACTGAGAGTTTAAAATCAGACTATGGGTTGGCTTGTATAAATAAGTCAAGATACTGTAGGGGGGAAAAAAAGTGATTTTGAAGGCCATTATTAGAACAAGGAAAATCTATTTTATGTAATATATTCTACTTTTAAGAGGCAAGTGATTTAAAAATCAGTTTTATATCAATTGTAAAAACTCTACAAAGAAGTTATATAAGGTCAAATTATTTTCATAATTTTGACACTAATATTACTTATACAAAAGGGCCTTCAAAATCCTAAAAGAAAGATTAAAATTATATCAAGTGGAGTTCCAAGGTTGATTGTATAATATTCTCGTATAATATTCGTATAATATTCTCGTATAATATTCTCATTCGTATGATCATATAATATTCTCATTCTTGAAAATCTAACTTATATACAATATATGCAAGCAACCTGAGTTAATCCAGAATACTCTGGTCTACGATTGTTCTTACTGTACTTAAATATAATAGGCAACTTGCAGGCCTTTACTTTTCATCTGCAGATGGACTTCATGACAGCCCTTATGGGAACTGAAGTCCAAGAGGAAGCAACTGTTCTTTAAAGCAGCTGCTCAAAGACTTTAGGACATTCGCTATCCATATCCATTGGACGGGAAAAGATTAAAGTTTCTGAATCTTTCATGTAAAAAAAAAAAAAACAACTGATAAAAACATAATGTTGGAGTGTTTGTTAACCATCACTGTAAAGGCCCTAAATTAATGCCCCCTTGTTATTTCCCTCCCCACATAGGCCATGATCATTGCTTTCACGTCAGACATGATCCCCCGCCTGGTGTATTACTGGTCCTTCTCCGTCCCTCCCTATGGGAACCACACCCAGTACACCATGGAAGGATACATCAACAGTACTCTCTCCTACTTCAACGTCTCAGACTTCAAAAGCAGAAGCAGGGGAAGTTCAGCCTCTGATTTTGATATCCGTACATGCAGGCAAGTTTTGCTGATATGTTTAAAAATGTACTTCATCTTTTAAAGGACTTTTACTTTTAATGTAATTCTAAATTACTGGAAATACTTTATCCCCCTAGTTTTCTTTTCAGCCAAACTTACAGACTAGGGTCAGAATTTACAAATCAAACCATAAAACGCATGATTTAAAGGTGAGAGCTTCAAATGATTACAGGGAGACTGATCCTGTAGAACAAGTCTTGTTTGCATCTTAGAAATGAAGAAACTCACAGAACCCCAAAAAAAAACAAAATAATTCAGTTGTTATGCCTAATCTGTTATTCAAGCACAACTTTATGTACTGAATGCAGCAAAGTAGCACTCTCCAAGAAATGCAAAGATGAGAAATGTAGAGACCTCATGCTCGTTTGGCAGTATTCTTAGAGGCATTCCTTTCTCTCTGCATTGATTGTAATGTCTGGTAAGGTCAACTATGGACAATGAACATCAAGTAAATCACTAATTGATAAAGTTTTTTGACTACAGATGATACAGTTTGTTTTTTTTTTTTCCCCAGTCAGAGTCCTAACCTTACAGGAGGCTTTAAATCTCATTGAGTTCAGTTCCTCAAGCCCTTTTCTGGTTCAGATTCTCAGCAACCCAACCAAGAAACCAGAAGTAAGCCCAAATAAATGTTTCTAGAGCCTCTTCAGAATCCCACATTGAATCTTATCTCACTTGACATAATTCTAAAGATTAATCAAACTCTTCCGGGTCTAATAGGGTACAGGCAAAAAATGTGAGATGTGCTTCCTGAGGGAGCCAGACTAACAGCAGTAGCACATGACATCTAATAAGGAAATTAGGTTGAAAATTATAACAAGCAGATGGGCAGAGCCATAGCTGAGTGAAGCCTGAGGATACCATTCTATAAATAAGTTTATAAACCTGTTTCTGAAAATATGCTACATTGTTTTGGTTATGCTCTTTTGAGAAAGCAGGAATAAAACTTTGACAAAAAAAAAGGTTTTTAATACTTTTGTTTTTACACATATGGAATATGTCATTACCATCACCTTCCAATTTTATGTTAAGTATTACTGGAGTTATTATTTCAGGATTTTGTAGCCAAATTAAACTCTTGGAGAAAATTTATATGATGTCCGATTTTAAAAAGCTTTGCATTAAATATGACCTCTTTTGAAAGGGGCCCCTGCTTACAGTACTTAGTCCAAAAGAATCTCCTGATATCCCAACGTATTGTTTCCAGGTATCGTGATTTCCGGAACCCACCTGGACACCCACAAGAGTATAAACACAACATCTACTACTGGCACGTGATCACAGCCAAGCTGGCTTTTATCATTGTCATGGAGGTAGGAGAAGTGTACTTTGAAATAGCTTATAAGGCAGTATATTTGCAGACCTCTGCTTAGCCTTAAGACTCGCCAATTCTGACTTAAAAATATGTTCTTTTCTCTTGCTAGTAATTATTTTAGGACATCTGTTAATCAGATTTAACAGGAGCATGCCCATAATGCTCTCATTAATGAAATGAAAGTGATTATCTGCCTGGAAAGGTAAAAACATGTTGTGTGCTAGGGGGATTGAGTGCCTCTCAATTCAGTATTGAGCGCCTTGTTTAAAAATCTGGGGCACTGGGCTGCATGAAGGCCTATGGAGGGGCTTATTCAAAACAACTAAGAGGTGATCTCTGCCCCTGAGAAACTTTTATTGCTGTAATAGTTTTATTTGTATTATCATTAAGTATTTTATTAAATTTTCATAATATACCTCATATCACAGTTTCTTATAGTCCTAAAATTAACTAGCTCTTAAAAATGGCTACTAAGGCAGCTATAAATTTGAAATTGATCTAACCAACTCTACTTCTTTCACTGAGGGAATAACTGTGAAGCCCCAGAAGGGTGTGGTCAGTTAGGATTACATTTAACTGCAGAAAACCCAAAACCCATCTATAGTGGCTTAAACAAAGGTTGATTTTTCTCACATGACACAGTTCACTAGAAGTAGGTGGTTGCTCCCGAATCAATACCAGTGTGCTGATGTGAGGACTGCATCTCTGATTCCCTAGGCTCGCTCTCTCAGCATGTCATGTATGGCTGTAGTGTGAGCGCTACAACTCCAAATGCAACACATTCTAGACAATAAGGAGAAAGAAAGGTGATGTTAGCCATATATGTTCCTTTTTGTCAGGAAAGAAAACGCTTTGCCAGAAGTCTCCAGGGCAGACTTCCACCTGTATCACATTGGCTAGAACCAGAGCACCTGATTCCTCCTCACAGCAAAGTGGGCTGAGACCAGAGGCATTTGGTTTGCTCTAAACAAAGTGAGGATCTGTTAGCAAGGAAAAAGTGAGATAAGCTGCCTGGCTTTGATAATTTTTCTACCATTGTAATAGCTACTAAAATAGTAACAGAAGAAGAAACAATTCATCATTAGCTCACCATCCTAAGTGGACTCCTGGAGTATCTGATACGTCAGCAAGAAATCACTAGTTTATATTCAAATATGTAGTTGCCAAAGTATTTAGACTTCTGATATCGTGGTTGACTAGATACTGTGAGGGGCCATTTCAGTACAAAACATTCACCATCAGGGACATCTGAGTGGCTCAGTGGTTGAGCATCTGCCTTTGGCTCAAGTCATGATCCTGGGGTCCTGGGATCGAGTCCCACATTGGGCTCCCCACAGGAAGCCTGCTTCTTTCTCTGCCTATGTCTCTACTTCTGTGTGTCTCTCTTAAATAAATAAAATCTTAAAAAAAAAAAAAAGACATTCACAATCAGCTTAAAGTATAATTTCCTTTGTATCTTTGAGAAGAATCTGCAAAGGGGAACAAAGATGATGGCTAAAATAGACCAGTGAGCACCCCCTGAAGCACTGGAGTGCTCTAAGAATGAGCACTGTCATCAGTGCCTCCCTCTAAAGCCTCAAGGATACTAGCAGTGGGTCAGAAGTGAGATGGACAAGCTGAGCTTGAGACTCTTGGATTCAGCCAGGGGCCCCCAAAAGGGCTAAATTTGTCTCAGAGCAGAAGGAAATTTGTATATTCTCTGGAGAAAAGATGTCCTCAATTTAGACCATAGTTTTTTCTCAGATTGAAATAATCAAATACAAGCTTCCGGAGATCAACAATAAAAAAAATAAAATAAAATAAAAACACACAAGTAGACTCAAGGGAAAAAAAAAAACTAATTTGGACCCTCAATAACTTTAAGAGAATTTTAAGAGTATGTATCATCAGATTAGGAATATAAATCAAAGGTGTTTGAATATGTTTGAACAAATAAGAGATTCACAAATGAGCAAACAATAAGAAACTAAAAATTACAAGATAATTTTGAAAAATATATAGTTGTTGAAATGAAAACACCATATGGATTAAACAGAAGTTTGAAGAGAGAGTAAGTTGGGAGCTAGGTCTGAAAAATATTACTCCCAGCCCATTACACAGGAAGAGAAGAAAATGGAAAATACAGAAAAGAGATTAAGTGATTTTCAAAAAATTCACAGAAGGAAAAAAAAAAAAGATACTAGAGAAGAGGCAATATGTGAAGAGTTAAGGGCTAAAATTCTTCCCAAAGTAATGACAAGCATCTGTTCACAGAGCAGAAAGCACAGCAAACACCAAGCAGAATAAAGAAATCCATGCTCACACAGATTGTGACAAAAGCGCAGCTCATCAAAGATAAGATCTTAAAAGTAACCAGAGAAAAAGGACAGATGAGTAATAAGGAAAATTAAAATTGGAATGAGAGTAGACTTTAACATAGAAGCCAGAAGAGAGAAGTCAAATATCTTCAGAATGCTAAAGAAGGCAGCTATAAACCTAGAGTTATAGCAAAACTTTGAATAATTGAAAAATCTTTCCATAAAGAAAGCACCAGGCCATATGGTTTTGTAAGAGAGTAATGCCATACTTTCTAGAACAGATCATTTTAGTTACCTCCAGAGATTAGAAAAAAGAAATACTCTCCAACTCCTTTTAGATCCTAAAATCAGACAGGAATAGAAAGAGGAAAATTATAATCCAGTCTCCTTCATTACATAGATGCAAAGATCTTTGTAAAATGTACCAATTGAAGCAAGCAATATGTTCTTTAAAGATGACATCAGACCACATTGGTTTATCCCAGAAAGGCAAGGGTGGCATAAAACAGCAAATCCACGTCTATAAGTATTACCTAACATCAAAAATAGGTGGGAGAAAAACCCTCTTTTTCCAATTTTTGCCTCTTTTCTATATAATTTCCATCATTCAGATCTCTGTCATCTCAAATATTCTCCACCCTCACATTACCTAACTTACCAGAAGTATTTGACCCAGGTGATCACTGTCTCTCCTCACGTGGCTCTCATGAAAACACTTTTTCCCCCCTTTCCTCTTACCTCACTAGGCAGTTCCTTCTTAATTTCTTTGCTAGTCCCTTCCTTCTCTTCTCCTGAGTGATCCTGGAGCTCATTCCTTGGTTGTCTTCTTTTCTCTCTCGCCTCAGCCTTGGTGACCTTACAGTCCGTTGGCTTTAAGTGCCATCTAAATGCCAGTGACTCACTATATATATATATATATATATATATATATATATATATATATATATATATATATATATATATATATATATAATATATAATATATATAATCTCCAGAACACCTCTCCTGAACTCAACCCATGAATCCAACTGCCTACTCGACCTTTCTGCTTGGATAGCTACCAGATAAATCTACTGCCCCAAATGCCTCTATTTTCTTAAATGCACTAGGAATAGTCTCCTCCCAATCCTGCCCTAAATGTTCCATCCACAGGGAGTCGGTCCCCGCTCAGTAACGGGAGTTACATCTCACTGGTTGTTCAGAACAAAATTCTTGGAGCCCCCCACTTGGCCCACATATAGTGCTGCTGGCTTTTCCTTTGATAGTACATTGCATGTCTGACCACATCTTGCCAGCTCTGCTGCTACAACCAGGTTGGGGCCACCATCATTTCTTGCCCGAATTAGGGCCACAGTCTCCTAACTGGGCTCCCTCTTGTCTTCATATCTCACTCAGAGTAAAAGGCAAAGTCCTTACGGTGTCGTGCAAGGCCTGACACAATCTGGACTTGCCCTGTTGCCTCTCTCAAGTCCCTTCTGTCCTCACTCACTTCACTCCTGCCCTGCCATTCCTGAAATACAGCTGTAGGCTTCCCCCACATAGGCAGAGGGAAGTGCAGAGCCTCGAATGTCTTTCCTCCTGGTTTCTGCATGGCTAGTTCTCTCACCTCTTTAAAGTCTTTGCTCAGTGGGGCATATCCAGACTAATCTGTATAAAATCTATATGAAATCTGCCTCCCACATAACACAGAAACTCTTACTCTGCTTTACTGCTTTCACCAGGCTCTTATAACCTTCACACCATGTGCAATTTATTTTTAACTGGGTTTATTGTGTATTATCTGTCACCTTGGTAGGTCAGAGATTTTTGAATAATGAACAAATAAAAATGTGTTCAATGTCATTAGTCATCAGAGAAATGTAAGAGCAAAGTGAGAGACCATTTTATCGTCACTATGTGGGTGAAAGAAAGAATTGATGACAACAGGCGCTGGCAAGAATGTAGAACAACTGAAACCATCGTATGCTGCTGGTGGGCGCGGAAGCTGGTTTAACTACTTTGGAAAATACCTGGCACCATCCTGGAAATTTGAACATTCATGGAACAGAGCCTTGGCAGTTATACTCCTAGGTCATCCCCTTGAGAAACTCACAGATATCCTCCAGAATCCAAGTACAAAAACATTCCCATCATCGTTGTTTCTAAAACAAACACTGAAAACAACCCAAATATGTTTTGATGGGGGAATGGATAAATTATAGTATATGCAAACAGGAGACTATTATACAGAATTGATAATGAATGGACTACAGCTATGTGCGATAACACTGATGGATTAGAAACTAGTTTTGAATGAAAAAAAGTAATTTTTAGGGGCTCCTGGATGGCACAGTCGGTTGAGCATCCGACTCTTGGTTTCAGCTCAGGTCATGATCTTGAGGTCATGGGCTCAAGCCCTGTGCTGGGCTCCATGCTCAGCACAGAGTCTGCTTGAGAATCTCTTTCCCTCTCCCTTTGTAGCTCCTGCTCGTGTGCACTCTCTCTCTCTCAAATAAGTTTTCCTTTTTGGAAAGTAATTTTCAAAAGACTAGATAATATCGTACTTTTTTAGAAAGCTCAACTCGAGTAAGACTCGAGACTGGGGACAGATACATCTTTGGTTAAACTGGTTTTCAAAAATAAAATCATACAGATATACTCAGACAGATGGGAGAGTGTTAACCTTTTGGGAAGAGACCTGGGAATGAGATGGGAAAGAAAAACACAGGAAAAATACTACAGCATTGCCAGTGTTATAGATATTAGATACATTCTTTTCTACATATCAAATAGTATTCTTGAAATTTTTAAAGTTAACAAAAATGTAGCTCCTTGGTAGACCCACTTCTAGTGGGAGGGACGGGTTGTATGTGTACAATGCCCACCACCTTGACCAGATATATTTCCATGATGACTAGCAGGAAAAAAAAAAAAGAAAAAAATAATAAAGGAACTCTGTGTTCCCCTCCATTTCTTTGTGATTGACATTTTTTCTTCTTCTCTCCCACAGCATGTCATCTACTCTGTGAAATTTTTTATCTCCTATGCAATTCCAGATGTATCGAAAAGAACGAAGAGCAAGATCAAGAGAGAAAAATACCTAACCCAAAAGCTTCTTCATGAGAATCACCTCAAAGATATGACGAAAACTATGGGGGTCATAGCCGAGAGGATGGGGCCAGTGGTAACAGATAACAATTTACGACCAAAATCAGAATAAGAGCTTTATGTTCTGAGAAGCACTTTACAGAATTTTACTCTGTCAAAATATATTATGAATCACTAATGAGAATGTTTAAGTTAAAACACTTTGGCAAATAGGAGTCTTCGCTATTGCCATTTTCATATCGATTATTTTTTCGGTGTCAGCCAGCCACGCAGGGACTGGAAAATGTAAAACTTAGATCACGAAGCGCATAAAACTAATCACCTGGAAAACCAGAAATGTTACCCTTTTTTGATAAATTGGGATTTCTGTAGCACGAGAAATCTTGTAGTGTGCTTAAAAACCACCCCTTCCAAAGCAGAATGGATTTTGTCCCTCCGTTTGATTATTTTTATTCCTTTCTGTTCTCAAGCACATGATCCCCCTTCTAGGCAGTGTTTCATTGCTTCACTTCGCCAGATCTGTCCTAGAGTCATCTCTCCCTCACGGCACTTTCGTTAAAGACTAGACATGCTAGCTTTTGTGTGATTAAAAATAGCTAACTCAGAATTCAGTTTGAGTGCTATGGTAAGTGGCAAATAGACCAAAGAATTCACAATATTTAGGTGTATTAGCACATCCCTACAGAAAATGAAACCTCACTTAATAAGAGGAAATAGTCTCAGCCTTCATTTTGGCCTGTCTTTCCATCTCAAAGAAACACTCTTAATGGATTGGAATAAAGATAGCAAGGTTCTGAAGTGTATTTGTACTAATCCACAGTGACATCTTTTATCTTCCGGGAGCACTCTAGAATGTTCTGTGCCTAATCAGTGTTGACTGCTTTGCACATCTCAGGAGAGTAAGATGACAAAAGCCGGGAAAGTTACAGATTCAAATAGAATTGTAATTCCTATCGATCAGGATAATTAATTTACCTCTTCTAAAGATACGTAATTTCTTAAAAAAAAAATTGAAATCAAGCGATTAAAATTACATTTTTATCAACATAATGGTCTGGAAAGGTAAGCCCATGAGTTTCCCCAGGTGCCCTCTCTTCCTTAGATCCAAAAGCTCCGGCATTACAGATCACAAGCTCGCCTGGGACTGGCTCACCGAACAGCCGCTGTGCCATGACCACCACGGTGCTGTGCGCTTAGCAGAACAGCAAGCGCCCTAATTGTGAAGCGCGCTGTGATCGGCAGGGAGCGTCTGTCCTTTCGGGCAGGGATCCTGCATTTCCAAGGGATCGCCATACCAAAGCATCTGCCCCGGTGAAGGTGGTTCCCTACATCCTCCATTCCCGTGTTCCCGGCCCAGTAACTCGTTGGTGACCTGCACGCCCCAGGGGAGGAGTGGCAGGGAGAGGAAGGAGACAGGAGGACACCCAGATCACTCTTGATCCAGAAGAGAGACTCTGGTTCTGATCCCAGCCTCCCTCAAGCCACAGTCCGGCCACAACCCTTTCCGTCTGCTGGACCTACCTCCCTGCTGACGCCCGTCTGCTCCACGTACATCTGGCCTTCACTCTGTTCAGCTCAGCGTCTTTACCTGTCCTCTACTGCCTTTCAGGTGCAGGGCCCTCGGGTGAGCTCTGGAGACGACCGGGGGCCTGCACCGCTCACTCTGGACTGTAACAGGGCGGTGCTGGCTGCAGGAGAGGGGGCCTGCACTGGGTTCTTGCTGGGTGGGCCACCACCCACTGCGGTGCTGCTAAATGCCCAGGTGCCAGGAGGAGCCCAGCCACTCCGAATCCCAGCAGCAAAGGAAAGGGGAGGCTGTGTAGGTGAGCAGACTTAGAGGCTTGTCATAATAGAACAGCTTACCTCAAGGTCACTGTTCTAAACACATGCCATGAATGTTTTGGGTTTTTGTTTTGTTTTTTTTTTTTAAAAAAAAAAAAAAAAAACACTATCTCTGTAGGATTCTTTAAAGCAGTATTCTGGACTTCTGAATTGTCCCCCTGGATCAGGGACAACATTTCGCTAACTCTCTGGGTCACGTTCACAATGTGAAGAGCATGCTCACAACAAGCCACATGAGCCCTGACTGCACAGGGAGTCAGAAAGGATTTTCCTCCCAGCTCTTCATTCTGCACAGCACAGCCTGGGTGCATCTGGTCCTGTTCCCCGTTCACCTGTGACACTGCTCCTGCAAGTGGTGTCCCTTCCTCTCCTGTTACCTCTGCTCTTCGCTGAAGTGTATGACTCTCTCCTTGCGTCAGATTGGGCGACCACTCACTGCTTATGGGAGCATAGAAAGGGAAATGTTCTTGCCTTATCTTCTTGTATATAAAACTTTAAGAGAATTGTGCATTTATGTTTTCATGAATCATCTTTCATAAATCATCTTCATAGTTTAAAATGTGCTTTTGTGGACAGGAGGGGAAAAAAAAAAAAAAAACCTCTACATTTTTAAAGGCAGGAAATCTGATGTATGACACTGCCAGTATTCCCCAAACAGTGGAGTAGAGGGGAGCCAGGGTCACCTGTGACACCTACAGTGTTAATGTAACTCGAGTGCTGACTTGTCGGTGGTGAAGAAAAATGTGGGGCTGTGTCTGCAGGCAGGCACGAGCTGGATCTGCTGCTTCTAGAAGCAGCCTCCCAGGAAGAAGGGTGGGTAGGACACTGCACCCACGAGAGGAAACTCTGGCCCTCGACCTGCCCAGTGTTAACCACTAGAGAACTTTACGTTTTCTCTCCTTTTGTAATGCCTACGAGTCTTAACAGATTGGAGCATTAGACCAAAATACTCAGGAGATTTTTCTTTAGTATCCCTCAGCTACTCCAGACATGGCAGTAGAAAGGGACTGCTATCATTTTTGTTTGGAAACTAAACGAGGCCGTCTTATAAACTGTCACCAAATGCCTTCCCTTTTAATTACCCGTGCGTGTAGCCTGAATTGCAGAAAACATCAATTCACGATGGGGGGCAGGATATGCTCCGTTATTGAAACACTTCCTATGCCATTTTCTGATTGTACACATTATATTTTAAGAGGTTTGAAAAGTTAAGATGTATGAGCCACTTAACTAAAGCAGAACCGAAATAGTCATGATGCTTTCGTACACTGTGGCATAAGATGTAAAATTTGTAATGTTTTGTGAATGTGCATTTTAATATTCTTTTATAATTATGAGCATTTTAATAAATTCATTTTTAAGAACAACACCGTGGTCTGCTCTGTTTTGGTCTTCATGTTTTCAAGAAGGCGAGCATATCTATATCTGCTGTTTATCAAGTATGCATCACCCAGATAACACACGTGTGCTTTTGCGTAGAGGCTAAGCTAAATCCTTCACAGCCTCTGCTTACCTTGAAACACGATTTTTCTGGACAAAATTGGGTGTAGGTCTTTAGCTTGGGCTGCTCAAACCCAGTTGTTGGGAGTGAGCCCTGCCCAGGGTGCTGTGCCTGGAGAGCAGGTGGGCGTCAGAGACGAGCCGACATCTGCTCACCACACCCAGTGCACTGGCGTCAGGCAGCATCAGCAAGGAGGAAGAGGCCCCCTTCCACAACCAGAGAAAGTTGCCTGCTGATGCTAAACCATGATTGCAGGGCACAGTGCCACCCCAGAGAGGACAAGTCTCTAATAATCCCAGAAAGGCTCTGTTTGAACCTGCAGGGGCACTGGGTACAGAGAGGGAAAATTATGGAAAATAAAGGAAAATCTCATTAAAAAAAAAAAAAAAAGAAAGAAAATCAACCTTTTGACCGGGACATTTCCAGGTTTTAAATCTGTTTTGTTGGGGGCTTTGGGTTTTTTGTTTTGTTTTTGGCCAGATTTCATTAGGCTTCCAAGAAAACTCTAAATTGAGTATAATCCATAACTGGACCAACAGGAAGAAACCTTTTCTGATCCTTATATGACACCCTTGAGACGAGTATTAACATTCTTAACCTTCAAGCCTTTAGGTACAGCAAAGGGCTGACCAGAGTCTCGGTTAAGCTAAGTACCCCCTTCTCATTTGCAGGGCATGAGTCTATCATACAGTTATCCTTCAACTACACCTGTTTGAATGTCAGAGGTCCACTTATACACATATTTTTTTTTTATTTTAAGATTTTATTTAGACAACATGTGCTAGCAGGGGGAGGCGCAAAGGGAGAAGGACAAGCGGACTCCATGCTGAGTGCAGAGCCCAATGTGGGGCTCGATCTCAGGATCCTGGGATCATGACCCAAGCCAAAATCAAGAGTCACTAAACCAACTGAGCCACTCAGGTGCCCCTACTTTTTTTTTTAATAATAAAATTCTAGGGATCCCTGGGTGGCGCAGCGGTTTGGCGCCTGCCTTTGGTCCAGGGCGCGATCCTGGAGACCCGGGATCGAATCCCACATCAGGCTCCCGGTGCATGGAGCCTGCTTCTCCCTCCGCCTGTGTCTCTGCCTCTCTCTCTCTCTCTCTGTGACTATCATAAATAAAAAAAAAAAAAATAATAATAATAATAATAATAATAATAATAAAATTCTAATAAATACATACAGTACTATAAATACATTTTCACTTCCTTATTTTTTTTCTCTTCTCTAGCTCACTTTATTGTAAGAATATATAATATACAAAATAATGTACTAATTGGGCTTTGGCTGCTGGTCCAAGATGGCAATGTAGAAAGACCCTGAACTCCCCTCTCCCACAGAACCAAGCCAACACCTCTTTATAGAGCTTTTCCTCCTGAAGAACTGACACTGACCAAACAGCTTCTACACAACAAATGCTAGACCACAAAGAGAATAGCAACAGAGACATGGTAACAAAGGGAACCCCACCCCCATTGCAAACAGGAATGAAGAGGAATAGTTCAGAGGGACCATGATCAGATTCATCTGCTCTTGGACACAGAAAAAAAAGGCCACTGTTTACAAAAACAACCAAAATACATAGCCAACCTAGAACCCTGTCAAATGACAGGGGAGCTGCAGGAGCTCACTCTGCGTCAGAGGAGCTGGTGAACCCCATAGTTTGCATTCATGCTCCACCTTGACAGGACAGACAAGAGCAGGGTCAGGGTGTCATAGCCAGCCTCAGCAAGGCCTGAACCCCTAGCCCACACAGCCTAAAATGCTATGGGGAACAGAAAAGAAAGTCATGGCTTAAGGGGGCAACCGGAATATAAGGGAGCCAGCCCTCGAATTCTGTCAAATGGCAGAGGAGCTGCTGAAACTCTCTCTCGGTTGGAGGGGCTGGAGAGCACGGGTTAAATTCCTTCTCCACCTGACAATGTGGACAGGAGCAAGGCCTGGACATGCTAGCAAGCCTACCACCTCAGTGATCCCCAAGCCCATACCAGCACCAGCTGTCCCACCAAGGTGGCCTCCTGCATGAAGCACACCAGGACCCCCCAGTCAGAACTCAGTATAGCTCCAGCCATATTACCAAGGTGATACAGGTGCAAAGTACCCCAGAACACTCAGGCCATACCACTTTGGCTCTAGATGACTTGCCAGGGTACCTCCAACTCTTACTTTGGCTCCAGACTATTTACCAGGGTTCTCTTCATGTGGAGAGCCCCGGGACCTCCCCTCACAACCATGGTTGTGGTGGAGTGTCCCTGGGCCCCAGGACACCCCAACCCACACCCAGCCTGGCTCTATCTGCCCTGTCATGGCACCGTCTACATGCATCAACCCAGGACACCCTGCCTTCCACCAACTCCAGCATCAACTGTTCTGCTGGGGTGCCCTCTGCACAGAGAGCCGGAGGACATTTTAGCTTGCACCTAATTCATCTTCAGCTATCTGGCAAGGTTGTACTCTACCGAGAGCCCCAGGACTGCCCTGGCTTATGTCCACTTCAGCTCTGGCCATCCCATCAGGGTGACCCCACCCCCAGCCCACAATAGCCACAGCTCCAGCCAGTCAACCAGCCAAAGTCACCAGGCACACAGTCTACAAAGGATGTCCATGTACAAGGTCATTCCTTCTAGTTTAGGAGAAGTAGCTATTCTGCTACAGAAAGTCAAGCAAAATAAGGAGATAGAGGAATATGTTCCATATGAAAGAATAAGACAAAACGTCAGAAAAAGCCTAAATGAAATGGAGATAAGCAATGTGCCTGATAAAGAGTTTGAAATAATGGTCATAAAGATGCTCACTGGACTAGAGAGAATGTCAAATGAACTCACAACTTCAAGAGAGAAAATATAAATATTGAAGAATATAGCAAGTGAAATTAAAAATACACAGAGGGAATCTACAGATTAGTGGATGCAGAAGAACAGATTAGCAATCTGGAAAATAGGATAATGAAAAGTGTCCAAGCTGAATAGCATGAAGAAAAGGGCTTTTTAAGAAAAAAAATTTAAAAATAGCTTTGGCTATCTCTTGAACAACATCAAGTGAACAAACATTTGCATGGTAAGGCCCCAGACAAAGAAGAGAGAGAAAAGGGCAAAAAAAATTATTTAAAGAAGTAATTGCTGAAAACATCCCTAATCTGGGGAAGAAAACAGACATCTAGATTCATGAAATACAGTAAATTTTGTTTTGAAATACAGTAAATTGCAAACAAGTTGAACCCAAGGAAATCCACACCATGATCTATAAAAATTAAAATGTCAAAGATTAAATATAAAGACAGAATTTTTGAAGCAGCAAGAGAGAAGCAACAACTAGCTAGGTATAGGGGAAACCCCATAAAGCTATCAGTTAACTTTTCAGCAGAAAGTTTACAGGCCAGAGAGAGTGATATATTCAAAGTGCTGAAAGGAAAAAATTTACTACCAAAAATATTCTATCTGGCAAGGTTTTCATTAAGAAAGAATTGGAGGAGAAATGAAGTGTTTCCCAGAGAAAAACAAAAATTTTTTAAAACCCAGGAACAATTAAAGGAATTCATTACCACTAAACCAGCTATGAGAAATGTTTAAGGGACTTCGTTAAGTAGAAAATAAAAAGCCATAATTACAACTAAAAAAAATTATGGAAAGAAAAAAATGTCATGAATAAAGCAAACATACAGTAAAAGTAGGAAAGCAAACACAAAGCTAGTATAAAGGTTAAAGACAAAAGTAGGTACAATCATGTATCTAAAAAAATTAGGTAGGTGGACAAACAAGATAAAAAGATATAAAATATTAGGCAGCCTGGGTGGCTCAGCGGTTTAGCGCTGCCTTCAGCCCAGGGTGTGATCCTGGAGACCCGGGATCGAATCCACGTCAGGCTTCCTGCATGGAGCTTACTTCTCCCTCTGTCTGTGTCTCTGCCTCTCTCTTTCTCTGTGTCTCTTATGAATAAATAAATAAAATCTTTTTTAAAAAGATATAAAATATGACTAAATTTATATGAAAATGGAGGGAGAAGTAAAAATGAAATTCTTTAAGAATGCGTTTGTACTTCAGTAATACCATCAACTTAATAGAGACTGCTATATATAGTTAGGATGTTACATATGAACCTCACAGTAACTACAAACCAAAAACCTGTAACAGATTCAAAAAAATAAAGAGAAAAAAGGCAATCATAACACTAAATTAAGTCATCAATCACAAGGAAAGAGAAGAAAGGAAGAGAGAAATACAAAAACTAGAAAACAATTAACAAAATTGTAATAAGTACATGTCTATAAATAATTACTTTAAAGGTAAATGATCTAAATGCTCCATCAAAAGACATAGGGTGACAGAATGGATTAAAAAACAAACAAAAGGGGATCCCTGGGTGGCGCAGCGGTTTGGCGCCTGCCTTTGGCCCGGGGCGCGATCCTGGAGACCCGGGATCGAATCCCACATCAGGCTCCCGGCGCATGGAGCCTGCTTCTCCCTCTGCCTGTGTCTCTGCCTCTCTCTCTTTCTCTCTGTATGACTATCATAAATAAATAAAATTTAAAAAAAAAAAAAAAACAAAACAAAAAAAGACTCATCTTTATGCTGCCTACAAGAGACTAATTTCAGACCTAAAGACATATAGACTGAAGGTGAAGTGATAGAAAATGATATTCCATGCAAACTGTAGGGAAAAAAAAAAAAAGCCAGAGTAGTATTAAGACACTATATCAGACAAAGTAGACTTTAAAACAAAAACAGGGATCCCTGGGTGGCGCAGTGGTTTGGCGCCTGCCTTTGGCCCAGGGCGCGATCCTGGAGACCGAGGATCGAATCCCACGTCGGGCTCCGGGTGCATGGAGCCTGCTTCTCCCTCTGCCTGTGTCTCTGCCTCTCTCTCTCTCTCTGTGACTATCATAAATAAATAAAAATTTTAAAAAAAATCTGTTAAAACAAAAACAGCCAGGGTGCCTGGGTGGCTTAGTCAGTTACATACTGCCTTCGGTTCAGGTCATGATCCCAAGGTCCTGGAATTGAACCCTACATCAGACTCCTTACTCAGTGGAGAGCCTGCTTCTTCCTCTCCCTCTGCCTGCCATGTCCCCTGCTTGTGCTCTCTGTCAAATAAATAAGTAAGATCTTTTAAAAAATGTTTCTTAAAGACTGTAACAGGAGACAAAGAAGGGCATTACATAATGATAAAAAGATCAATCTAAACAAAACATATAGCAACTGTAAATATCTATTCACCCAACATAGGAGCACCTAAATACATAAAGCAATTATTGACAGTACAAAAAGAAAAATTGACAGTAATACAGTAATAGTAGAAGACTTTAATACTCCTTTTACATCAATGAGTAGACAACCCAGGCAAAAAAATATCAATAAAGAAACAGTGTCTTTGAATGACACATTAGACTAGATGTACTTAGCCCTTATATACAGAACATTCCACCCCAAACAACAGAATAAACATTCTTTGCAGGTACACATAGAACATTCTACAGGATAGATCACATATTTGGCCACAAAATAAGCTTCAATAAATTTAAGAAGACTGAAATCATATCAATCATCTTTTCCTACTACAACAGTATGAAACTAAAAATCAATTACAGAAAAAATGAAAAAAAAAAACACATTGAGGTTAAACAACGTGCTACTAAACAACCAATTGGTCAATGCAGAAATCAAAGAGAAAACTTTAAAAATACATGGAGACAAAGGAAAATGAAATACAATGATTCAAAATCTTTGGAACACAGCAAAACCAGTTTCAAAAGGAAAGATTATAGTGATACAGGCCTATCTCAAACAAAACAAAAAAACCACTACCAAAAAAAGAAAATTTTCAAATAATCAGCCTAACTTTACAACTAAAGGAACTAGAAAAAAATAAAGTAAAATAAAGCTCAAAGTTAGTAAAAGAAAGTAAATAATGAAGATCAGAGTAGAAACAAATGAACTAAGACTTAAAAAAAGAAAAATGAAATGAAAAGATCAATGAAACCTAGGACAGGTTCTTTGAACAGATAAATAAAATTATGAGCCTTTAACCCAGACTCAGTAGCAAAAAAAAAAAGGCAGAGGACCCAAATAAATAAAATCATAAATGAAAGACAAGTAACAACTTACTGACACCACAGAAATACAAAGGATTATAAGAAGCTACTATAAGAAATTATGTCAGCAAATCGGATAACCTAGAAGAAATGGATAAATTCCCGGAAATATACAAGATCCCAAAAGTGAATCAAGAAGCAATAGAAAATCTAAACAACAGCTTACTAGTAACAAAATTGAATCAGTAATCAAATTTCTAAAAACCAAAAGTCTAGGACCGGATGAATTCACAAATGCATTCTACCACTTTTCAAGAAGAGCTAATATCTATTCTTCTCAAACTATTCAAAAAAAGTAGAAACAGAGGAGAATTTCTAAATACATTCTACAAGGCCAGTATTACTCTGATATCAATGACACTGCAGAAAAAGAAAACCACAGGCCAATATCCCTGATAAACATAAATGCAAATGTCCTCAACAAATATTAGCAAACTGAACTCAGGCATACATTAAGTGACATTTATTCTGGAGATGCAAGAATGGCTCAATAGTCACAGATTAATCAACATGATACACCACATCCACAAAATGAAGGATAAAAATCATACGATCGTCTCAATAGATACAGAAAAAGTTTAACATCCATTCATGATTAAAAAAAAAAAAAAACTCTCAACAAAGCGGGTTTAGGAGAAATATACCTCAACATAATTGAGGCTGTCAATGAAAAATCCACAGCTAACATCATACTTAAGGGTGAAAAACAGGGTTTTGCTCTCAGATTAGGGACAAAACAAGGATGTTCACTATCACCACTTTTATTTACAAATCATACTGGAAAGTCCTCGCTGCAGCAATCAGACAAGTAAATAGAAGGCATTCAAGTTGGTAAGGGAGAAGTAGAACCATCACAATTTGCAGAGAGCATAGTATATCTAGAAAACCCTCAAGAATCCACCAAAGAAAAATTATCACTAAACCAATAAATTCAGTAAAGTTGCAGGAAACAAAATTAATATACAGAAATCTTTGCTTTTCTATACTCTAATAACAAAGTAGCAGAAAGAGAAATTAAGAAAACAATCCCATTTACGGTTGTACCAAAAAGAATAAAACACTGCAGAATAAATTTAAACCAGGAAGTGAAAGGCTTGTACTCCAGAAACTATAAAACATTGATAAAAGACAAATAATCCTAAAACTTGTGTGGAACCACAGAAGAGCTTAAATAGCCAAAGCAATCTTGAAAAAGAAAACAAAACAGGATGTATCACAATTCCAGACTTTAAGTTATATTACAAAGCTGCATCAAAACAAGTGGTACTGCACAAAAATAGACACACAGGTCAATGGAACAGAATAGAAAATCCAGAAATAAACCCACAATTATATGGTCAACTAATCTTTGACAAAGGAAGACCAAATATACAGTGGGAAGAGAGAGTCTCCTCAACAAATGGTGTTGGGAAAACTGGACAGCCACATGCAGAAGAATGAAACTAGACCACTTTCTTTTGCCACACACAAAAATCTCAAAATAGATTAAAGACCTAAATGTGAGACCTAAATTATAAAATTCCTTGAAGAAAGCAGTCAGTAATTTCTCTGGAGTTATCCATAGCAAATTTATTCCAGATAGGTCTCCTGAGGCAAAGGAAATAAAAGCAAAAATAAACTATTGGGATTACATCAAAATAAAACACTTCTGCACAGTGAAGGAAACAATAAGTAAAACTGAAAGGCAACTTATGGAACAGGGGAAGATATTTGCAAATGATACATCTGATTAAGAATATCCAAAACATAAAAAAAAGAATATCCAAAACATATAAAGAACTTCTAAAACTCAACACCCAAAAACCAAATAACCCAATTAAAAAATGGGCAGAATACATAAATAGACATTTTTCCGAAGATGATATACAGAGGACCAACAGACCCATGAAAAGATGCTCACAATCACTTATCATTAGGGAAATACAAATCAAAACTATAATGAGATATTATCTCACACCGGCCAAAATGGCTAAAATCAACAACATAAGAAACAACATGTGTTGGCAAAAAGGTGGAGGAAAAAAAGATGAAATGTGAGACTTCGTTTACTGTTGATGGGAATACAAATTGGTACAGCCATAGTGGACAACAGTATGGAGTTTCCTCAAAAAGTTAAAAATAGAACTACCCTATGATCCAGGAATCACACTACTGGGTACTTGCCCTAAAAATAGAAAAACAGTAAATCAAAGCAATACATGACCCCCTATGTTTATTGCAGCATTATATACAATAGCCAAACTATGAAAAGCAGCCCATGTGTTCATTAATAGATAAATGGATAATATATATTTTTTTGAATGGATATATATATACACACACACACACACGTATTTTAAATGGATACACACACATACACACACAGTGGAATACTATTGAGCCATAAAAAGGAATGAAATCTTGTCATTTGCAACAAAATAAATGGAGCTAGAGTATAATGCTAAGAGAAATAAGTCAGAGAAAGACAAATACCATAAGATTTGTCTCATCTGTGGAACTTAAGAAAAAACAATGAGCAAAAGGAAAAAGAGAAAAACCAAGAAAGAGACTCTTACCTACAGAGAACAAACTGATAACTATCAGAGGAGAGAGGTGGGTGGAGGGATGGTGAAAAAGGTGAGGGGGATTAAGAGTACACTTATGATGAGCACTGAATAGTGTATAGAATTCTTAAAGCACTATATTGTACACCTGAAACTAATATAATACTGTATGTCAACTCTACTGAAGTAAAATTTAAAAAATTACAAAACATTGATGAAAGAAATTTAAGATACCACAAACAAATGGAAAGAAATTCCATGCTCATAGACTGGAAGAATTAATATCATTAAAATATCTAAAATATCTAATCCACAGATTTAATATAATTCCTATAAAACCGTCAATATCCTTTTTCACAGACCTACAACAAATAATACTAAAATTCGTATGGAACCACAAAGACTATGAATAGCTACGGCAATCTTGAAAAAGAAGAATGAATCCTGAAGGTATTACAATCCCAGATTTCAAGTCATACTACAAAGTTATAGCAATAAAAACATTATGTATTGGCACTAAAATAGACCATAGATTAATGGTACACAATAGAAAGCTCAGAAATAAACCCATGATTATATGGTTAATTAATCTTCAACAAAGGAGGCAAGAATATACAATGGGGAAAAAAGTCTCTTCAACAAATGATGCTGGGAAAACTGCACAGCTACATGCAAAAGAATGAAGCTAGACCACTTCCTTACTCCATACACAAAAATAAATTCAAAATGGACTAAAAGCGTAAATGTGAGACAGACCTGGAGCCATAAAACTCCTAAAACAAAAACATACACATTAATCTTGGACATAAGCCTTAGCAACATTTCTCTAGATAGGTCTCCTAAGGCAAGGGAAACAAAAGTAAAAATAAAAAATTGGGACGTCACCAAAATAAAAAGCCTTTGCATAGGTAAAGAAACCATTAACAAAATGACAGGGCAAACTACTAAATGAGAAGATATTTGCAAATAATGGATCTGATAAGATGCTAGTAGCCAAAGTATATTTAAAAAGTATACAACTGAACACCAGAAAACAAATAATTCCACTAAGAAGTGGGCAGAGGATCTGAATATTTTTCCAAAGAAAACACAGATGGCCAACAGACACATGGAAAGATGCTCATCATCAGGGAAATGCAAATAAACACCACAATACGACAGCACCCTATACCTGTCACTGTGGCTAGAATCAAAGAAAACAAGAAATAGGGGCACCTGGGGGGGCTCAGTTGGTTGAGCATCCAACTCTTGGTTTCAGCTCAGGTAATGATCTCACGGATCCTGGAATCAAGCCCCAAGAGGTGCTCCAAGCTCAACAGGAAGTCTGCCTGAAGATTCTTTCCCGCCGCCCCTCCCTGATGTGTGCACATGTGCTCTAAAATAAATAAATAAATCATTTTTCTTTTCTTTTCTTTTTAAGACAGGAAATAAGTGTTGGTGAGGATGTAGACAAAAGGAACATTGTTGGTAGGAATGTAAATTGGTGCAACCACTGTAGAAAACAGTATGGGGGTTCCTCAAAAAAAAAAAAGAAAGAAAACTAGAAATACTGATGATCCAATAATTCTGCTAGATATTTAACCAAAGAAAATAAAAACACTAATTCAAAAAGATATACATACTCCTACATTTATTATTGCAGCATTATTCATAATAGCCAAGATTTGGAAGCAACTTTAGCATCCATCAATAGATGAATGGATAAAGAAGACATACATATATATGTATATAGCCATAAAAAGGAATGAAATCTTGCCATTTTCAGAAACATGGATGGACCAAGATTATTATACCAAGTGAAATAAGTCATACAGAAGGATAAATATCATATATTTTCATATCTGTATACATGGAACATAAGAAACAAAGCACGCCAAAAAAAAGCAGAAACAGACCCATAAATACAGAGCAGGTGATTGCCAGAGAAAGAGCGGTGGGTGATGGGTAAAATGGGTAAGGGGAGCAAGAGATACAAGCTTCCAGTTACAGAATGAATAAGCCACAGGAAAAAAAAAAGGCATAACATAGGGAATATAATCAATGTTATTGTGATAGTGTATGGTGGCAGGTGGTAGTCACACTTGTGGTGGGCATAGCACAACATATAGACTTCTCAAATCACTATGCAGTGCACCTAAAATTAATAGAACATCGTAGGTCTACTACATTTTTAAAAAAATGTGTTAACAGTTTTTCTGCCTTTGGTAAGGTGTCTGGTCAATAGCAGGATAGTAGTAGTTAATTTTTTAGTGAGTTATAAGTTCTGTATGGATTTTCAACTTCTCAGGGGCTGGGCACCCCTAACTCCTGTACTGTTCAAGGGTCAACTATAATTGGCGGGAGTCAGATAAATACCAGGCACTGTGCCAGGGGTTTCTTTGCGTATTATCTCACTGCCAACATGATTTTACTGCAAGCAAATTTTAAGTAGCTTTTGAAAAAGGATTCTAAAGGAAGTATATGACTATGAAAGAAATGCAACATATTGAAAGATCACAAGCTATACACAGAGGCTGTGTGGGAAAACCATCCTGCTTTCACCCAGCCCAGCCCACTCCAACGGTCTCAGGAAGTAGGAGTTGAGGCCATCAGGGTAGTCTTTGCATCCAAAAGAGACTTTAGAGATTTGCTTTGGTTTTAATAATTATTCAACGTATTGAAGTTATAGATCAGAAAAGCTACTCCTTTTCTTACACTTTTAACTTCAACCCAAATCCTATTCTTTTCATGAACTTAGCAAATTTTATCCCTTTTTAAGGGAAATTTGAATGTTTCCACTTGCAAATTTAATGAAATGCTTAAAATATCTGAAAGAGCAATTATAAATTTAGCTTATTCCACTTGCTTTTTGAGTACTCCAATTTTCTGACCAATTGTGGCCAAGAGGCCAAAAAAGGGGGAATTGCACACTTTTCTCTTTCCTGCTCTTCTCTTTAGAGGACACGTTTCACAAAGACATTTAGGCCATGTTCTCTCTTGTTACCCTTTTTTACTGGGACTGACTATAGAGTAGAAAATGGCCAGACCATATATAGAAATAGAACTCTGACCCACCACCTGTAGCAACCAGCCCAGGAAACCAGCCCCTTATCTGCAATAATCAGACCAGGAAGCCAGCCAGGCATGTAGGAAACCAGACTGTTTTCTCTCTAGTGACAGTCCAGGAAGCCAAAAAATAATCCCCAAAACAGTCAGCCCCAAATGCCAGGGACTTGATTAATAAATGACAGCTTCTCTAATTTTTATCCCTCTGTCCAACTTAGGACCAACCAGGAAAGCCAAATGTGTACCCTAACCAACCACCTAGGATGCCCCAATTCTAGTTAGGCCACCTCCAGTTTCCCCATACCACAGCTTCCAATTAGGGCTCACCTGGCATCTTCCCATATTTCCACTATAAAGCTTTCTCATTCCTATTTCTGCCTTCGAGTCTCAGCCAAAATGCAATTGACAGTGGCTGACTCCTTTACTGCAGCAAGCTCTGAATAAATAAATAGATTTTGCTTGCTTTCATTTGGTTGATCTTTATTTTCACTAAGTTATTTAACCTCTGTAGGCTCCAGCTTCCTGATCCATTAAATGGGGCTGTTTGCTCCTACCAAACAGTGTCACTTTGAAGTTCCTAACATCTCACACCGAATTCAGCGTGCCAGGCAATATAAGAAACCACAGGTTGAATACAACACATCTTCTTTGAGGTGTTTCAATGAATGGGGGGAGGAAGCCATATTAAAATAAGGACAGATATGTTATGGAATTGAATGTAAAATGTAAATGAATTTTTTATGTAAAATTACAAAATTCAGAGGGATTGCCTACTTATGTTGAGCTACTTCATCTAGACCCTGGGCTATGCCTTTCCTTTTCTCTCTTCACTGGAACTTGAGTGGAAGTCTGAGAAATATGGACATATGTTAAAAGCACTTTGTCAGCCTGGAGATTCTAGAACAGCAGTTCTCAAAGTGTGGTCTAGGTTCCCTTGGGAGGGTTTGAGACCCTTTCAAGAGCTCTACAAAGGAAAAACTACTTTCACAATAATATGAAGACATTATTTGCCTTCTCATTCTCATTCTCTCCGTGGGCAGTGGAGTTTCCAAAGGCTACACAACATGCGATATGGCCACAGATTGAACACAGAAGCAGTTAAGAGCATCCAGCTGCTTTCTATTAAGTCAGACATTTCAAAATGTAAAACAATGTACTCGTCTCACGTAATTTTGAAAAAGACAGTTATTTTTCATTAAAACATGCAGTGGCTGTATTGTTATTTATTGTTATTTTAAAATTAAGAACATTATTTAATTTCTCAGTTTTAGTTTCTAATACACTAAATATTAATAGATACGACTCAACAAACTAAAGTTTCTTAGGGTTCTCAATCCTTTTTTAAGAGTATAAATGGATTTGGCGTCCAAAAAGTACACTGCTTTGTAACGGTAAAATTTGAACCAGAGCCAACCACGTCATTCACGTTTACCTTGGACAGTATGACCCGAGTGGGAGGGGGGCAGAAAGACCAGTGCAAACTTCCCACTCTTGGCACATGTGAAATCCACCTTCTGGTCAATGTCAATGACCTTCACTGAAGGTTGGCCTCCAATCCAAGGGCTGCATCAATGCTTCAGCTCAGACAAAGCCTTCAGCCCTGACTGATGCCTCCTGGGTTCTTCTCTTAATTTCCCAGCTGTCTGTCTTGGCTGCACAGCTGGATGAGGACTACTGCAGTCTCCCTTGTGTATCCTGCCACATTGAGCATATATGTGAATGTATAGGTTGGATTCTAGGCTTACTTAGAAATTCTTAGTCTCAAGGGAGGTTATATGACCATTAATATGAGGGAACTAGCATGCAAAAAGTGGGCAGAACTACAAGTCCTGGTACTGTTTAGAGCCCACTGTAAAAACATGGTATACATTTGACCTGCACGCCATATGCAGGAAGCAACCTCATTAAAGATATTTCCTTCAAATAAAGAGGACAGTGTATATATTCATTACTGTATCTGTAGCAGTCCTGGCAGAGAGCAGATGTTCAATAAACAGTTGACTGAGTGAATAATAAATGAGTGAATGCATTAACCTTCCCTGATACCAGAGTCTTCCAGCCAAGAGATTTAGAAAGCATACCCAGGAAAGTGAAATAAGGTTAAAGGGGAAATGACAGTTGACTGTGCAAGATACTAAACCAAGATGGGTGGTGCTAGAGATGTTGGCTTCATACAATGGCTGAGTAGGTAGAAGTCCTGATTGTGAACGGAGAGAAAATATTTTTACTATAGATGTTGCTACTTCCCCAGCCACCTGCCAACTCTCTGCTGGCCACCAGCCACCAGTCCACCACTGAACTGAGTCACAGTCCAATACAGAACTACAGTTGCCTTCTGAGGGGAGTTGACACCAAAGATATTTTTACAGGACATACAAAGGTCAATGTAAAAGGCCAATGAAGTGGGTCTGGGAAACTCTCAACCCCGTATACAAAGGCTGCCTTGAACAATGCTGAGCTCACCTGCTGTGTGGTTCTCATGACTGATTCTCATTTGGTCCCTCCAACTGGGGACAGATCCAATCAGAAGGCAGTTTGAGCAAGGCTATCATGATATTAGTATCCTGATATTGCCTATCCATAGGAAAATGGTAAAGGAGAGTTTTCTGGGCATGTGAGCATTTGAATTTGGGCTTTTAAACAAATACTTAAAGGCAAATGCTGACTCTTATTTTCATTCAGCCCAGCTGGAAACAATAAGTGCCAGGGTATGCAAGATAATATTTTACTTCCATATTTGACATAGGTTTTTCCATAAAATTAGACTTTTGAAAGAACCAGCTTTTGACTTTGCTGACACATTCTGTATTTTATATTCAATGTATCATACTTATTGTGATTTTCTTTGGATTTAGTCTTTATTTTTCTCTATCTAATTTCTTAGGTTAGATTCATTTGGCAATTCACTCAACAAATTGTTAGGTCTGTATGGCAGGCATCGTTCTACCTACTGGAGACAGTAGTTTTGCTTAGCTCACTAATTTTTTAACAATGATATTTAAGACTATAAATTTCTCTGGCCTGATTAGGGGATATCTTCCCCTTCATGGATCTAGTCAGCAAAAACTGGAATAAGTAGCTATTTTTTTTAATGCCCAATTTTCAACAAACATCCCAAGGCATACAAAGAAAGAGGAAGTGACATTACCAAAATGGTGATGTAGGAGACCCCAGCCTTCTTCTCCCTACAAATATCAATAATTAGACAGCTATCCCTGAACAATATGAGCACTGAGAGAGCTTTGGAGTCCACTTAAACAACTTCAGCAACATGGTAGAACAAAACTCCTGATAATAACTGCATAAAAAGTGAAAGGAGACGGTGTCATTTTGTCTATATTTGCCATCCCCCAAGCCAGCTATACTCAATGCCAAGAGGGAATTTCACAACTAGAAAGGGTTTCTCTCACTAAGAAAGAGAGACTAGGGTGAGTGACCAACTTTCCTAGCCTTTTGACTCACCACAGGAAGGTTCCACTTCAATTTTACCCAACAATGATGGAGTATAGATGGACTGTATAGGGACAGCTAGGAACAAGGAAGAAAAGCAGTAGTAGTGACACAAAGGGAATGATCACACAGTTCACAGTGACTTGCTTCATGCTTAAAACCAGAAGTTTTCAACATAGAAGAAGGACCCAATGGGCAGCATTTCTGCTGTGGACCTTCTGCAGATTTCACCGTTTTTACTCCACAGATATTTGAATTCACTGATGCCAGTCAACTGAGTCCCTTCCTGCTCCTTTTCCATGCCCTAGAACAAAACCAACAGCCATCCGAGGCCTCTGTGGCTGCTTGAATGCCAAACACCAGCCTAGACCCCCTTGGATGACCCCCAGCACCATGAGCACACATGGGGCTCGCCCCCTCCAACTCTATACTTGCATGCTGCTGACCTGATGCACATCACTGGCCTCTGCTGCAACAGACATACCCAGGGAGAGATTATGCAACCATGGGAGAGTACATATAGCCAGGACAGCACAGCTGCCAGTGAGCCTCTACTTGGCCCTGACCCTTGCTGCCTGCTTTGGCCCCCACCACTATGTGTATATCTGCAACCTGCCCCTGACACTTTATGGACACCTGCATCTGGTCCCCATGGCTGAGTGTATGCATACCACTGGCTTTCGCCACAGCTGCTGCCTGCCCTGGTCATGACATGAAGGTACCTCACTGAGGACTCCAACAGCCCTTGCAGCCACTGCAGACCACCAACTGCACTTGCTAAGAACCACACAGTTGTCAAAGCTATGGGCCCCAATGGATTGAGTAAAAAAAAGACATCAAAGACATTCCTAGATCCAGTGCTACCACACTCCCCTGCATTTTTCATCCTGTACCACCAAACCTGGGATCAGAGCAGACTCCAGTGTGCCCTCATATGCAAGTGATAGTTTTCCCTTACCCAAATCAATCCATGAAGTCTGGAGGAGGTGATTGCTTGTTCAAATATGCAGGCACCTATGGAAAGCTATGGGAATTACAAAGAATCGGGGAAAAAATGACACCACCAAAAGAAGTTTAGAATAAAAGAATACAGTAAACCTCCAGTACCTGGCCCCAAATAAATGGGGATCCAGGAATTTTCCCAAAAAGAATACTAGATAAATGTCCTAAATATCCTCACAGAATTATAAGAGAATACAGATAAACAATATCAAGAAAACAATACAAGAACAAAATGAGAAGTTTAATAGAGATAATAAACAACAAAAACATAAAAAAGAACCAAACCGAAATCAGAACTGTAAAATATAATAACTTAAGAATTCAATTGAGAGCTTCAACAACAGATCTGACCAAGCAGAAGAGTAAGTGAGGCCCAAGACAAATCAACTGAAACTACCTAAATCAGATGAACAAAAAGAAAAAGAAATGGGGAAAAAAGTAAAGAAAGCCTATGTGATCTATCAGATACCATCAAACAAATGATTTGAGAATTATTAGAGCTCTAGAAGAGAAATAAGGAGAGAGGGAGAATGGCCCAGAGCTTATTTAAAGCAATAATGGTTGAGAAATTCCTAAATCTGGAGAGAGATTTGGATATTCAAGTCCATGATGCTCATAGGTAAACAAACAAACAACAACAACAAAAAATCAACTTAAGAAAATATTTTCCAAGACTCATTATAATAAAAGTATCAAAAATCAAAGACAAAGAGAGAATCTTAAAAGCAGCAAGAGGGAAAAAAAAACTTGAAACTTACAAAGGAACCCCTTATTAGCCTATCAGAAAATTTCTCAGTAGAAATTTTACAGATGAGGAGAGTAGGAGGATATATTTAGAGTACTAAAAGAAAAAAAAAACCTGCCAACAAAGAGTACTTTACCTAGCAGAACCATCCTTCTGAAATAAAGGAAGGATAAAGACTTTTAAAGACAAACAAAAGCTGAGGAACTTCATCACCATTAGACCTGCCTTACAAGAAATGCTGAAAGGAATGCTTCAAGCTGAAATGAAAACTAATCAGTAGCATAGAAACATATGAATAAATATATAACACACTGGTCAAGGTAAGTATATAGTCAGATTCAGAATACTCAAATATTGTAATATGATGGAGTGATAACCACTTCAGTATAAATGTTAAAGGACAGAGCATTAAAAATAATGATAATGACAATTTGTTAATAGATACACAATATATAAGAAGGGAAATTGTCACATCAAAATGTAAAAGGAGGAGAAATAAAAGGGTGGAGATTTATATGCACCTGAAGTTGTTAGTATAAAATATTAAATCTATCAGATGTCATATGTGAGACATAGAGTAACCGCAAGACAAAAAAAAAAAACCTACAGTAGATTCACAAAAGAGAAAGAGAAAGGAATCAAAGTATACAACAAATATATTTAGTTCTATATCATAATTCTAAAAGGAAGGCAACACAAAAAATAAAAAGCTGGAGTGGCAATACTTATATCAAAGTAGCCTTTAAACAAAAACTATAATAAGAGATAAAGAAGGGCATGACATAATGATAAAGAGATCAATCCAACCAGGGAATATAACAATTATAAATATCTACGCACTCAACTTAGGGACAACTAAATATATAATGCAATTATTGACAGATCCAAAGGGAGAAATGGACAGTAATACAATAACAGGACACTTTAACACTCCATTTCCATCAATGGATATATCACCCAGGCAGAAGATTAATAAAGAAATAGTGGCTTTGAGTGACGCATTAGACCAGAGGGAGTTAACAAATATATACATAGAACATCCCATCCAAAAACAGCAGAATGCACATTCTTTAAGAAGACTGAAATCATACCAAGCATATTTTCTGACCACAAAAATATGAAACAAGTAATCAATTACGAGATTTTAAAAACTGGAAAAAAACACAAAAAACTGCAGGCTAAACAATATGTTACCAAACAACCAGTGGGTTGACAGAAATCAGAAAGGAAATCAAAAAAATACCCGGGGGCAAAAAAATATAGAATATAAGCATCCAAACTTTGGAATATAGCAAAGGGAATGTATAGTGATACAGGCCTATCTCAAGAATCAAGAAAAATCTCAAATGATAACAATTTAGCCTAGCACTTAGTGGAGCCAGAAAAAGAACGAACAGAGCCCAACATTAGCAGAAAAGGAAAATTATAAAGATCAGAGTGTAAATAGAGAGTAAAAAAAAAAAAAATCAGTAAAACCAAGAGCTGCTTCTTTGAAAACAAACAAAATTGATGAACCTTTTGCCAGACTCATCAAGAAAAAAATGAGAGAGGACTCTAGATGAAACCAGAAATGAAAGAAGTAACAACCGAAACCACACAAATATAAAGAAGTGTAAGAGATTACTACAAAAAAAAATTTATGTCAAGAAATTGGACCAACTAGACAAAAAGGAAAAATTCCAAGAAACATTACATCTTCCCAAATTGAATCAGGAAATGGAAATATGCATAAACAGATTACCAATAAAAAAATTTAGTTTGTAAACAAAAACATCCCAATGAACAAAAGTCTAGGACCAAATGGCATCATAGGTGAATTCTACTAAATATTTCTAAAAGAGTTAATATTTCTTCTCAAAATATTACAAAAAATAGAAGGAAAACTTCCAAATTCATTTTATGAAGCCAGCATTACCCTGATGCCAAAACCAAAGACACTACAAAAAGAAAACTACAAGCCAGTGTCCTTAACACAAATGCAAAAATCTTCAATAAAATATTAACAAACCAAATTCAATAATACATTAAAAAGATTATTTGCTACAACCAAGTGGAATTTATTCTGGAGATGGAAGGATGGTTCAATATCTGCAAATCAATCATTGTGATATATTACACTAAAAAATGAAAGATAAAAATCATATGATGGTATCAAAAGATGGTATCAAAAAATCATATGATGGTATCAAAAGAGACAAAACCCTACAAAGTGGGTTTAGAAGAAACGTACCTCAACCGAATAAAGGCTGTATAGGATTTTTTAAAAAGCATAGCTAAAATCATACTCAATCATGAAAAACAGCTTTTTCTCTGAGGTCAGGACCAACAGAAGGATGTCTACTCTCACCACCTTTACTCAAGATAGTGCCGCAAGTCCTAGTCACAGCAATCAGACAAAAAAGAAAAGACATCTAAATTGGTAAGGAAGAAGTAAAAAATGATAAATGATAAAGAGATCAATCCAACCAGGGATAGTTATATGATACTATACATGGAATACCCTGAGGACTCCACCAAAAAACAGTTAACAGCATCAATGAATTCAGTGAAGTTGCAGGACACAAAAATCAATGTACAGAAATCTGTTGCATTTTCATTCACTAATAATGAAGCAGCAAAAAGAGAAAGAAAACAATCCCATTTACAACTGCACCAAAAATAATAAAATACCTGGGAATAAACTTAGCCAATGAGGTGAAAGACCTGTATTCTGAAAACTACAAAACACTGATGAAGGAAATGAAGACATCACAAACAAATGGAGAATTATTCTATGCTGAAGGATTGAGACAAATATTGTTAACATGTCCATATTATGCAAAGTATTCTACAGGTTTGATACGATCTCTATCAAAATACCAATAGCATTTTTCACAGAACCAGAATAAATAATACTAAAATTTAATCAAACCACAAAAGATCCCAAATAACAAAAGCAATCTTCATAAAGAAGGTAAAACTGGAGGTATCACAATCCCACATTTCAAGATATACTACAAAGCTACAGTAACCAAATTAGTGTATTATTGACACAAAAATAGACATATAGATCAATGGAACAGAACACAGAACCCAGAAATAAACCCATGATTGTATGGTTAATGAACCTTGGACAAAGGAGGCAACAATATGCAATGGGAAAAAGTTGGTTTTTCAACAAAGAGTGTTGGGAAAACTGAACAGCAACACGCATAAGAATGAAACTGGATCACCTTCTTACACCACACACAAACCTAAACTCAAAATGGATTAAAAACCTAAATATGAGACCTGAAACCATAAAAATTCTAGTAGAGATCACAGGTAGTAATTTCTCTGATATCATCCATTGCAACATTTTTCTAGATATGTGTCCTGAGGCAAAAATAAACCATGGGACTGCATCAAAATAGAAAGCTTCTGCGCAGTGAAAAAAATAATCAACAAAACAAGAAGATAACTACTGAATTGAAGATATTTGCAAATGACATATCCAATAAGGGTTTACTAACCAAAACATATGAAGAATTTCTACAACTCAAAAAACCTACAAATAATCCAAGTAAAAAATTGGCAGAAGACATGAATAGACATTTCTCTAAAGAAGATCTACGCATGTTCAACAGACACATGAAAAGATTTTCAACATCACTCATCATCAGGGAAATGCAAATTAAAACCCCAATAAGATATTACTTCACACCTATAAAAATAGCTAAAATTAAAAATACAAGAAATAACAAGTGTTGGTGAGGATGTAGAGAAAAAGGAACCTTCTTGTACTGTCAGTGGGGATGAAAACTGGTGCATCTACTGTGGAAACAGTATGAAGGGTTTGTCAAAAAAAATTTTTTAAAGAATTACCATATGGTCTAATAATTCCACTGCTGGGTATTTAATGAAAGAAAATGAAAACACTAATTGATCTGAGTAGATATATGCACCTCTGTTTATTGCAGCATTATTTATAATAGCCAAATTATGGAAATAACCCAAGTGTCCAGTGATAGATGAATGTTTAAAGATACATACAAAAATAAATTTATTTTAAAAACAAGAGAGGTGGGCGGGGGGTGGGGGTGACAGGCACAGGGAGGGGGCACTTGATGGGATGAGCACTGGGTGTTATTCTATATGTTGGCAAATTGAACACCAATAAAAAATAAATTTATAAGAAAAATAAATATACACACACATACATGCATGCACGTGCACACACACACAAAATGGAATATTACTCAGCAATAAGAATGAAATCTTGCCATTTACAACAACAAGGATGGATCTAGAGGCTATAACCCTGAGTGAAATAAGTCAGAGAAAGACAAGTACCATATGATTTCATATGGTTTCATATATGAAATAAAACAAGGAGAAGGAAGGAAAAACCAGATTCTTAAATATAGAGAACAAGCTCGTGGTTATCAGAGGGGAGGAGGGTGAGGGGATGGGAGAAATCGAGGATGGGAAAAAGAACAAAGTCAGAGGTTTTATACTTCTTGATTTTAAAGATACAGTAACCAATGTGGTACAAGTAAAAAGACATTAAAATCTATTTATATTATATGTATGTTAATTCAATATCAGAAGATCTTGGATATCAAAGTTTGGTTCTATTGTATCTACTAACATTGTCACATGTAACAGTCCATTTCCTATGTGTTTTGAAATTTTGAATTGTGAAATCTTATATGGGGGTTAATCTGTAGAATCCTGCAGAGCCTGAGTAAGGAGACAAGCCCCCATGGGGAACGTGCATTTGCTTTTGCCACGTGTCCTGCGATCCCGTCAAACAAAAACCACTTTAATTCCTCAAACTGGGATTTCCTAGACTTTCAGGCAGTATAAAATTCAGATCCTAAACCTACACGTGGGAAGGCCTTGATTACATTTTTTCCAGGCTAGAGGTTAGGCCATGGTAAGCAAGTATCATTTTCAATTCTCTTTGCCAGCAGGTGGATTTTTTTTTTTTTTTCTAGTTCATTCCCTCCTTCAGAATGCATTTCTGAGGTCCTGGCTGTAGAGGGATCTCTAAGTTCCAATTCCCCATCCTGAATGCTCTAAAACCTCATCCTGCATCTACTGTTCAACCATTAAAATGAAAGCCTGTTGATTATTAGAACTGACAGATGCTCCCTGGGAAGTCAGTGCTGCAGGAAGAGAACTTCAGGATGAACCACACACATTTCCAGCTCCCTCTTTGTTCTTGGCCCCTGGAGATTTTTCTAATATTCTTATCATTTCAGCTATGTGTTTAAAAGATGTTTGTTATACCAATCCATCATTCCCAAGATTTTTGTATTGGAAGGATTTTCAGAATATTTAGTCTAACACATTACCACATATGACTGCAGTAATAAAAAATAAAAATAAGGTTTTTTTCCTTAAATGAAAACATAGAGAAGTCTTAGATCAGGGTCCACTATTGTATGATTTTTATGTTATCTATGTAAACTCCCTTATTTACTTCTGTTAGGTCTTGTTTCCTAGGTTGCTTTAGAAATAAGCTGCTTTAAAAAAAAAAAAAGTAAGCTGCTTAAAGTGCAATGGACATGGGCTCACGAGGACACTGCTACTGGGGGGTGGACTGTGGGGCAGATCGAAACTCCATCTTGTTCAGTGTGTAGACTTGAAAAAAGAACTTTGTGGACTACAGGGAAGTAGGGTAGATGTGAGAAAAGAAAAAAACCCCACCATGCTGCGTCCTTAAGGTCTATAATCAGGAGAAAATACAAGAAACTCAAAGGCTGTCAAGAGGCACAGGGACTCACAAGTTAAAAATACATAAATACTCAGACAACAGAGAAGAATTCCTTAGCACCCCTCTTTATCAAGTATATTTATCTAGACCACCTCCAAGGTTTAATAAGGACTACATCCTCAGATAAATGTTTGTTTTCTGATCTCTTCAGGAAAGAAAACAACTCGTGGAGAATTGAAGTATTAGGCACTGAAGCCAGTTTGTCCATGCCTCAGCCAGGAATGAAAGTCCGGATGGCTAGCTTTAGTATCTCTGTCCCTTTGACTTCTCCTCTGTCCCCACAGCTCTCTACCACAATCACTGTGGAAATAAGTTCATACTCTAACAGGATATGGCAAAAAATTTCCCAGGGGAGAGAGCATTCTAGAGGGCAGCTGTAGACTTTCTGAGTATCTCTTGGGTGTTGAAGGGTTTAGGACAACTCTCTCTAAAGAGGGAAGTAAATGCTGGGCATCCCAAAGATGCGAGTCGGTACAGCTTTTCTGAATTCATAAAATTAATTTACTTTTAGGAAAATAAAAGGAAAGAAAATCAAAGTAAAAATTTCTTTAACTGAGGCTTTGGGAAACTATGGGCCATAGGCCAAGTCTGGCTAGCCACTGGCTTTTAAAAATAAAGTTTTATTGGAACACAACCACAGCCCTCTGTCCATGTATTGTCTATGGTTGCTTCATGCAACAATGACAGAGAAGTTGTGACAGAAACCATGTGACTTGGAAGCCTCAAATATGTATTTCACAGAAACCAGTTTGCTGACCCTTGCCTAAACTCACTATTTCAATCTTCTTTTCTAATCATGATCCAATGTGGCCAAAGATAATGAAGATGTCTCAAAGAAAATTTCCTCACTATTTTGCTAAAGACATCCCAGCCTTTATTTTCTTGCTGGCCTCCACTAGATTGCCCTTTTACTTACTATACCTCTAGCTATGTTTTTCCTATTTCTAAAAGAGAATACATGTAGTATCTTCATCACTAGATTGTCGTGAGAACTGAAGGAGATGGCGTAAAGCGCTCCATGTAGCACTTGACCCATTGTAAGCATTCAGTAAATGGTGGCTGTGATTCAAGTCCACCCATTCATTCAGCACGTATTTACTGAGTTTGTTATGGACTGAATTGTGCCTTCTTCCCAAATCCATATGTTGAATTATTAACCCCCAATCCCTCAGAACATAGACCTTATTTGGAGCTAGGTAATTTTTTACAGTGGTAATCACACTAAAAAGAGTTCATTAGGGTGGACTCTAATCTAATCTGACTGGTGTCCTTATAAGAAGAAGAAATTTTGATACAGACACTTACAAAGGGAAGACAATGTGAAGAAGACACAAAGAGAAAATGGCCATTCACAAGCCAAGGAGAGAGACCTGGAGTAGCTCTTTCACCCATAGCCCTCAGAAGAAACCAACCCCACTGGCACTCTGACCTTGGACTTCCAGTTTTTAGAACAATGAGACAATAAATTTCTATTGTTTGAGTGCTATGGAGTGAGTATGTACCCCCAAATTCTATGTTGAAACCCTAGTCCCCAGTGTGATGGTATTTGGAGATGGGGCCTTTGGGAGATAATTAGGCCCTAAGAGTAAAGCCTCCATGGCAAGATTAGTTCCCTTATAAGAAGAGATGCAAATGAATTTGCTTCCTTTCTCTCTCCCCACCTTGTGAGCACACAACAAGAAGGTCCCTATCTGCAAACCAGGAAGAGGGTTCTCATCAGAAATTGAATCTATGGGCACCTTGATATTGGATTTTCCAGCCACCAGAATTGTGAGAAATAAATTTTGGTAACATACACCACCCAGTCTATGGTATTTTTGTGATAGCAGCTTGAAGGGAGACATTAAGGGACTCGGTCTTTGATACTTCGTTACAGCAGCCCTAGAAAACAAATATAGATTTTAATAAGAAAAACAAATAGTTTAGTAAACTACTTTGGATTAGCAACTCTTCTGAGATATTTGTATTGTGACCTTAATAGTTAAGGTCACAAATATCTCAGATATTTGTATTGTGACCTTAACTATTAAGGAGCAAACCATATGAAAATCTAGGGAAAACTCATTGTAGCTGGAGAAATGGTAAGTGCAAAGGCCCTGGAGCAGGAGTGAGTTTATTATTACAGCTCCTATTTCTTCTGCCTTTTTCTTACCTTGACCATGGGTGATACAGATGTGATGTCTGAAACTTTAAAAACCATCTTGGGACCATGAGGCATAAGGTCAAACACCAACATACTCAACCTAATAAGGATGGGAGAGAAAAAAAGAAAGAACCTGATTACTTCATGGAATCATTAAACAGCTACACCAATACCAACTATCTACTCAGAATTTATTCTTTGAGAAAAATTAATCCCTTTTTGTTTAACACATCATTAATTAGTTTTTCTGTTACTCGGAGCCCAAACTATTCTTATCAGACATAACATTGTACAATGTAGTAAGGATTACTAAACTTTAAAGGTTTTTAATCTGGGAAATGACAAAGTCTGATTTAAGTTTTTAAAAGAACATTCTGTGAAATCAAGAATTATGGAAAATATGGTCATGGAATTCAGAAATAGATCTCTTAAGGCTTTGTATGCTATGATAAACCCAAATTTTATTCTAAATGTAGTAGGAAGCTATATCGGAAATGTCAATATTTATTTGCATTTTCTGGAGGACCTCTTTGGTTGCAGAATTAGGTCAATTAAATGCTAATTATAGTAGCCAGGAAAAATATGATAGTGACTGACAAGGGTGCTATCAGTAAAGACAAAGGAAACTGGAGAGAAAGAACATTGACTACAATTAGAAGGAGAGAAACCTGTTATCTGTAATAGTCATCAGGGTGAAGGATAATGGAGCCCAATGGATTGGGAAACATTTGAGTGTAGTCTTGAATGGAATTCCTAATGAATTGAATGTGCAGTGAAGAGAGGGGAAAACAGGAATTAAGAATAACCCATTTTTTGCCTGAGCAATTAGGTAGATGGAGATGATACGGTTTAGGAGAGGTAGGTATAAATTTAAGAGTTCTGTTTTCATCACCTTTAAGTTTCAGATTTTAATAGGACTTCTAAGCCTTGACTTCAAGATATCAAGTAAGCATTGGATATATAACGGTGGAGTTCAACATTGCTTTTAGACCTAGATATGTAAGTTTGGATTCATCGGCATGCATGCGTAAGACTGGATGTAATCTCCTAGAGAGAGAAATAAGGTGATCCTAAACCACGCTCCGGCACTTGTCAATCATTTGAACATTGACTGGAGGAGGAAAAGGCTCAGAAGGAACTATCATGAGCAAGGAAGTCTACAACTGTGTGCTATTATGGAAGGCAAGAGATGTTTCAGGTGGGAGGCAGGGGGTCATCCATTTCAAATGCTGACAGGCCAGGAAAGGTAAGAAAGAAGGAAACTTGGATTTGTCAAAGTGATAAACCCTGAAGACACAGTTTCAGTGGATTGGTAGTGTCAGAATCCCCATTCAAGTCAGGTGTAAAAATCATTAGCCATAAAAAAGAAGAGATGGTGATCCTGAGCAATCATAATGGGAGAGCTGGGAAAAACACTGGTACTTTGTAGGAGGACTACGTTCTTTCCACTTTTTTTTTTTTTAATTTAACTGTTTTCCCCTGCTCTTTCCCTTTGTGCTATGTGGCCCTCTGAGCTAGCGTCCAAAGCACAGTGAGAAGTGGTCTGGGAGCCATAGGTGTGGTGGTGCAGGAGAAGCAACAGACAACTGTTCTTCCTCTTGCTGCTTTTCTAATTGCGCACTAGCACTCAAAGTTATCTGATCACAGTCAAAAACCATGAATTCTGAATTTTCTGACTCAATTGTGTGTCAAAATCTTCAGCCTAGAATCCAACCTTCATTTCGTTCTTTAATTTACTTAGTTTCTCAAAAGCAGCAGAGAACGAGTTGTATTTGTGTCAGTTTATTTTAATGTATAATGAGTGATTCAAATGATTGCACATCACACATTCAAATTTTGTTGAATGCGTAATCATTTAAATGAACACAGGTGCCACGCTCCTGTGTGCGCCTGGAAAAACCACCCTCTGTGCTTCATGTGGAAAGAAGATGATGTACTTGGCTGTACAAAGCTCATATCTTAATTTCTTTTTAATTTTGTTCTTCCTCAACTGCTTTGTTTTTTCCATCCAGTAAAACATGCTGAATCCTGGGTGTTGTAAGGTGGATATCTGGCCCAATGAGCTAACCTGAAACCATTCTTAAGCACACATGAAAACATCAAACTTGCAAATGTAGAGTATATTTTTAACTTGGATGGGAAAAATTTTAAATCTGTGCTCTTTAAAAATCAGCATTTTCAGGAAGGTATGAAACCCTGGAAACAAGAATGAAAGAAATTAAATTATCCTCTCTGATGATGCTCCTGTGAGGTAGAAATAATGGCACTGCAAGTTCTTTTATGTCACTCCTGACAGTTTAGTATCAATTCTCCCAGGCAAGCTAATGTAATCAACTCTGGCATGTTTCACTGTAGAGCTGACTATTATGGCATTATTAATATGACCATGTTATTTCATAATTAACTTACCTTTTATTTTTCAGACAGCAACTATACTTAGTAAAATGAAAGCATTTGGGGTTTCTCTAAATAGGCTCCAGAACTGTTGATACACACCTATCACTGCATCAGTCGAAGCTCACATATAGGACACAATTCATTCTCACTACCTAACCTGGTGCAGTCACTATGGGGGAAGTCAAGTGTCTTTGTACATTACCATAACTAAGTATCATCAAAGAAATTCTTAAAAAAAAAAATTCTTCACCTCTAATCACCTGTTACACCTGAATGTTAAGCATTAGCTAAGAAAGCAGGGCTTGTCACAATGAGGCATGTGGACCACTTTCACTGTGCTCACTCAAAGGGCTTATTAGAAAGTATGGGTTCCTGCTTGCTACCCCACTTAATCAAATCTTCGGAGGGAGCTGTGGCATTGGCATTTTTAATAGGCATCCCAAGGGTACATATGCCCTCTAATGCTTAGAAGCCAATGAATTAAACTTTTCTATTAGCTGTTTTTCCACATGTGATACCACTTGCTTGCCATTGAACCACTTCCAGAGTGTGTGTGTATAATATTGGATCCTACTATCTCACAATTAGGATGGGTGACTAGGTGACCAGTCAACACCTCTTTCTTGGCAATGCTGCTTTCATAGACTCTGCAAAAGTCAGTAATGTATTTAGTGGTCATGTGCCATCACACCCATCCAAACTGATTAGGCATGGGATGGACATCTGGCCCAACTGGAGTCAATTAGAGCCTCTCCTTTCATTTATACCAAGATAGCAGAACTGTAGTAATTAGTGGTAGACATCCGAGCTGGAGAGTCAGGTACACCCTTAAGGCTGGGAGTTTGGGGACTGTGTGCATGAGCACACACACAGAACCAGATCACAGTAAAAAAAAAAAAAAAAAAAAAAGCAGAGGGTAAAGCAGATGTCTCGAAAGAGTAGAAATGAAATACACTGTGGCAAGAAAGAGAAGCTAAGCACGGGCAAGAGAGAGATGGCAAAGAATGGCAATCTTGGTTCCCGAGGACTTCCCAGTTTATAATTCCAACCCCTCATAATATTCAGCTACACTTCCAGTTCTTACATTCCATTTACTTAACGTGATGTTCATGGTTTCTGCTCTTTGCAACCAAATGGCCCCTAAATTCAACAGGGAATTTTTGCTTTTCGGTCTTCACGATAAACTAAAAGAATTCCTAATCTATTACCAGGACCTTCCTGCTAGGTTAGTAAAAAAAGAAAGGGGGGGGTGGAGGTAAACTCCTGTTTTCTTCCTTAGAAAGCTGCTCTTTTATGCTGCTAAGCAGAGTACAATTAAAGACACAAAGCAAAATGCTGAATACGTGGGCTGCAAGGCCACTAGCCAGAGTAGCTGTCTTTTATGGTTCCCTGCCCTGCCTTTGAAAAAGATGAGGAACAAAACTGGGGGTGGGGGGGGGGACTTCAGTTGTCTTCAAGGGTCATCTATCTGCTTGTAAGCCAACAAACACATTCGAATCTTGAAACCCTGCAGCTGAGATCAACTAAAAATTTAAAAAAAAAAAAAAAAAAAAACCACAACCACAACAACAAAAACAAAAAAACCACTCACAAAACTCTGAAATCTTTGCTTAAAAAATAAACAAAGGGAAAAAGCTGCCAGCGTTGACAGCGGCCAACACCTGGCTGGCTTGCTAATGGAGTGCTGGGAACTCAGGCTTCCGTCCACTTACTGTGATCATTAAGCAGAGAAGAGTTTTCATTTCCCCTCCAGACTCCAGCGATTGGTGGAAGGGTCTGAGAAGAGCAGCACTCTGCTCTCCCCCATCCACTCTCCTTCTACTCCCCTCTTCCACTCCTCACTCCACTCCCCTGGCAGCTGTTCCAGAAAAAGGAGCCGAGAGCAGCAGGGCCCCAGGCTGGTCTGCTTAAGAACAGGCTGTGCCAGGTTTTCGGCTGCAATTAATTTTCCAGATAAGCTCTAAACCTCTGAAATGCGTTTGAAATTGAAATGCTGATACAGTCATCAACCACCACAGTACACAACCATAAATCGTGAGTACAGATAGTTGTTCGTGGGTAATAATGAGGTACAATATATGTTTAATTAGTGGGAGATTTAGGAAATGTGCAGTGTAATAAAACAATATTCTAATCAGGGTTGAGGAAACTTGTTTGAATACTATTTAAGCAGTACCGTCGATGGAGTTCTTATAAAATACACTGAAATCTGCTTTACTAGGCCAAAAAAAAAAAAAAATCCAAACAGAAAAAAACAAGATCTTAGGCTGTTGAATATTAGTCCCAGGGACAGCACCAGATTAAAACCAAATGCTTGGTGGAAGTGGAGTGATGAGCCGAGGGGAAAAAAATGGAATCCCAGTGCGAAAGCCCTGGCTTGACTGTTAAAAGTCCAGTCTGTCCTCACACTTGTTTATTTTCCTGTGAATTTATGCTCTAAATTCCCTGATCTCCTGTTCAAAACCCATCATCTGTTACCTGGGAATGTCACCTGTGCCCATGGATGCTGTGGTTGTTAAAGAAGCATTTCATGAGAGTCCCCAAATCCTGCCTGCAAGGGTGGAAAGTGATCTAAACCCTCTGTGAAAGAACAACAGCCTAATGGGAGAAAAGCAGCTGGGTCAGGAAATTTAGACTTTAATCCCAGACTTGATTGTAAAGTCCGGTGTGACCTTGAGAAAGTCAATTAACACCTCTGTGCTCCTTCAATCTCCTTATCTGAAAACTGAGGGTAGCTGGGTTCCATCTGGGCAACATTTTATAGATAATCAGGTAATTCCTAGATTATAATGAATGGGTGTAAAAAGTGATAGGAGAAGACAAAATTATACAGCCTCTTCCTCCCCGTGACAGATACATACATACATGCACATGTAATAATTGGAGGGAAAAAATCCAAGTAGGTTTTTTTAGCTTATTGAATTGGTTTTTGTTTATCTTTTAAAGGGAAATGTAAAGACTCTTTAAAGTCAGGGCACTTAGTATTTAGAAATAGTTTATTTTAATTATAAATCAGAAAATGTCCAGGGTCTAACAATTCATTTAAAGGGGGTAAACATAGATATAAGATACCCTAAAGTGAAATATGGATAACAGGAATTTTTTTGAAGCTGCTCTTTTAGAAAAATAGACGTACATAGACGGTAAATTGGATTCAAAAGACCAAGTATAAAGTTTTTGTGTGATTTGGGGGTAAGTTAATGAATGTTTCCATGGCTCTGTGTCCTCATCTGCAAAAACACTGCCTTACTAAGAAAGTGTTGAGGACTAACTTGGCCAGGCTAACCTCATTTTTTCCTCTTCATTTGGAAATCTTATTATATGAATACAAGGATATTATAGAATTTCATATCCCGTACAGTCCTTAAAAGCTACCTCATCGAAATCCTTCCTTCTGTAGATAAATTGAGGCTCAGAGGGATTAAATGACCTTGTTCAAGGAGCCGGGTCTTGCCTCTTCCTGAGCAGTGTTTGTGCCTCACCACAGCTGCCTCATGGATTTGAGGGCGTGAATGCCCCTCCAAACAGTGATCGGGGAGTCTATTCATAGCCAACTGGTACAGTTTGTCTCCATTCTGCGGTACTGCATATTTATAAAGATATTGCCAATCTTTTTTTAATATTGAAAATATATCAGGTGATATTACCATTATTTTGACAGTCAGGGCTAGAAATGCCAGAAAGAGAAATTAACAGCTTATCATTTTAGAACACCTCGTAACACTATTAGGAAGAGTGATTTTGACATTTTTATATGATTAGGTGTGGTTTGGTGTAAACACTACATTTGCTCAGCTAAAATTTATTTTAACCATCCTTGATTTCTGCAGCGAAGCCTCACCAATTTAAGATAAGGTCAAAAAACAAGCAAAACAAAAGCTGATGGCAAAATATGGTGCTATGGTTTAACACCTAATTAGTATGGGTGTCCTTCTAGGGCACATTTTGCTTATCCTATCAGCCACTGGGAAAGACCTTTGACAACAGTTCCTTTGATCCGCAGCTAATATTCATCTTCTTCTAAATCTGATTTATCTACATTGGGTGAAGTTAATGAATTATAAAGGTGGTTTCCTAGCTTTTGGATTTGTATGCCAAGAAAATTCTGCACCTACTCCTGGATTCTACCAAAATTTAGGAACACAGAAAAGGTTTCTTTCAATTTCCAACTAAGTAAGGAAAAAAAAAAAAAAAAACCCATAACTAACCAACTATCATGTCATCTGAAAAAAAGAAACAACTTTAAAAAAAGAGAGAAAATACCACATTCTCAAAGTTTCCAAACTGAATACTTTGACTTTATAAAACAGCAGCCACTGTGTCTACTCTGCAATTAAACCATGATGACAGGAATCATTCAATAAAGTGTATTTCAGATGTGAAGTTAAGAGAACTTAAACGTATTGGAGAAAATGCATCTATGTTATCTGTTTAACTTTCTAGTCCCTTAACTGGAGAGATCAGTGAATTACCTGTGTTTAATATTTAAAAATGAGCTGCACCCCAACCTTCTGGGGGTGAGTCAGAACGTCTGTTATCCTAGGTGTGATCATATTGTGAAGTGGCTGCAGTACAAGAATCGGAGCAAAATCACTCAAGAACATTGAAAGTCTCTGCATTGTGACATTCCAGTGGTCCAGCCCAAAATCAATGAGACAAGAAAATATGCTGTTCCTGCTCTTGTGGGAGGCATTGCAAAGTCAACACAGCAAGAGCATAGATGTCTGGTAATTCTATAACAAGGAATGAGATAAAGAATTGGAACATAATCTGATATACGTCAGCTGTAATATCTTCAAATGTGCCATATACACAAATAATGATGGTCTAACCTCATCATCCAAGCAAGTAAGCAAGATTTCTACTCTTCCAAATGATTTCCTTAGGAACATTTCCAGAGAAAGTTACACATATTAGCAGGCCTACTCTTCCATTTTCCATCCTGCAAAGCAGGTAGTCTACCATTTTATATCAAGAACAAGATTTGCTTTTTGTTTTCCCTTTTAATACTTTTAATGTTAAGTCCTTGTTAATATGCATTGTTCCATCTTATCATTTAGACGAAAAACTTCTCAAGGGCAGACTTGTCATAGATCTGCTGTGTAGAACATAACAGCAATTTATGCGCCTGTTTTACTTCATTGCCTAAGGCTGTGGTTCATTAAATTCAACTCTCAGATCCTGGGCACTGGTATTTTTTAAAAGTACCTCCAGGTGATTCAAAAGTATAGCCAGGGTTGAGAACCACTGGCTATCACCTTTGACCCATACATGAATAAAAATACCAAAAAGGGGATCCCTGGGTGGCGCAGCGGTTTGGCGCCTGCCTTTGGCCCAGGGCGCGATCCTGGAGACTCGGGACCGAATCCCACATCAGGCTCCCGGTGCATGGAGCCTGCTTCTCCCTCTGCCTGTGTCTCTGCCTCTCTCTCTCTCTCACTGTGTGCCTATCATAAATAAATAAAAATAAAAATAAATTAAAAAAAAATACCAAAAAGAAGTTGTACTCACGCCAAATCTCCTTGTGTGAGAAAAAGCTACACAGCTAATTTGCAAGAACATAGGTCATTTGTAAAATTTCCTCTGGGCCAACTCAGACCACCATCACCTGGGAGCTTTTGAGAAATGCAGACTCTTGGACCTATCCATAGACCAACTGAATCAGGAAACTTCAGTTTAACATTTTTAAAATTTTTATTTATGAGAGACAGAGAGAGAGGCAGAGACACAAGCAGGCTCCATGCAAGGAGCCTGATGTGGAGCTTGATCCCAGGTCCCCGGTATCAGGCCCTGGGCTGAAGGCGGCACTAAACCGCTGAGCCACCCAGACTGCCCAGGAAATTCTAGTTTAAAAGGATCCCAGGTGGGATCCCCGGGTGGCTCAAAGGTTTGGCCCCTGCCTTTGGCCCGGAGCGTGATCCTGGAGTCCAGGGATCGAGTCCCACATTGGGCTTCTTGCATGGAGCCTGCTTCTGCCTCTCTGTGTCTCTTATGAATAAATAAATAATTAAAATAAAATAAAAAGATCCCAGATGATTCATATTTATGTTAAGGTCTGAGAAGCAGTGCTAAAAATCCTAAATCCTAACTAGGCAAGACAAAGTCAATCTCCCCTTAGAAAACTTTCTTATCAGGTTCCTAAGATTCAAATCCAGGATTCATCATTAAGAATATTGCAAGTGAATTAATTACTATAGTGATATATAGATAGAGATAAATAGATACATACAAATATATGCATGTATGTGATGAAATACAGTATAGTGTAATGTAATAAAATATATAATATAATTTAGCTCTTTCTTTCCAAAGAAATTTATCTGCAGAGGAAACCTTGAATTGTAATAGGAATAAAAGGAGCAGCATCAACTATCCATAACTATCCTGTATTTCATTGCCATTTTATTTCACTGTGGTGGAGATAAAATGGATACAATCTGGTTCTTGCCTTCAGGCCACTTATATTCTAATAAGGGATACTGACAGGTAAATAATTAACCAGAAAAAAAAAATTAATCAGAACTTAATGCACTCTAAAATCCTAAACTAAAAATACAACAATGTGCTAGGGCAAATGTTAGTTAGGAGGTTTGTTCAACCACAGATTGTCGTTCCCCACCCCCACCCCCACCACCATTTCAGGTTTTCAGTACTTCTATGAAGAAACCTGAGAATTTTTCTATCTAACAAGTTTGCTGCTGGTCAGGGACCATACTCTGGGAACGGCTGAGATATGGAAAGAGTACAAAGGACTGAATGCTGGGATTCTTCTGGGCTGCAAAGGATTGAGCCAGACATCGACAGGCAGGGAAGAAAGAGAAGCGCATTCCTGCTTGGCACAACAACCAAAGTGGGGCATATCTGAGCATCTGACATGCTGGGGAAGTCTGCTATGATTGGAGGTCGGAATACATGAACTGATGATAGATAAAACTAGAAGAAAGGTCAGGGGCAATTCATGGATGAGCTAGGACAGTGACAAAGGAATTTAAAGTTTATTCCATGGACATTGAGAAGTGATGGAGGATATGTGAGGATAAAAAACATTTTTTAAAAAGACATGATCCAAATTTTACTTTAGGATAGGATTCCAGGCAGCAGCAAGAAGGGTGGTATGGAGAAGCAAGAGATTAGAAGTCAAGAGAACAGGGGAGAGGCTATCCCAATGATCAAGGAGAATGATACATTAATAGAGCCATTGCGAGAAAATGTGGTGATATCCACACTTCTGGGATGTGTCACTGACACTAGGAGAGCCAGTAATTAGACAGTGACAGAAAAGGAGGGGCATTCACCTATTTAACACACATATATTGAACTCTTACTGTATTCCTAGCACTGTGCTAGGCACAGAGGCACAGCAGTGAAGGAGACAAACCCTCATGGAGCTCTCAGACTAGCAGGGAAAACAGATGAGGTAATAAAGAAGGCCAGCAAGAACAGAGACTATGGAAAATGTGTGTGTGACGTCAGAGCAGGGGGTGGGAGGCCTGGTTGCCTCACTCAGTATGGGAAATGAAGGGGGAAAGCTTCCTGGAGAAAAAGACACTTAAACCTAAATTTGTTAATGGCCAAAATACTTAACAGGGCCTACAAGACTACATGATCTGGCCCATCTATTTATATTCAGCTTATTCTAAGTCAAAGAGTCTCTTACTCTTCACATTCTGGAACTAGACGTTTTTTGATTCTTTTTAGCCTCAGGACCTTTGTACATGCTTTTTCCTTGGCTTGGAATTTTCTTATCTTACCTAAAGAATTATTGTTCATCCTATGAGGGCCAGCTTAAATATTACGTCCACAAAGTTTTCCCTGTGTTTCCAAGATGAGATCAATACCCCCGTTTGATTCCCTGAAATATTCCTGCATTTCACTTTATCACAACAGTAATTTTTTGAGAATTGTTTAATGCCAGTATCCCTTCTTAGATTATGAGGTCTGTTGGACAGGATTATGTCTTCTAATTATCTATATTCTGAGCAATTAACACAGTATCTGAATTATGATAAATACTCAGCATTTCATTTTATAAACAAAACCCAAGAACTAAAGAATAAAAAGGAATAGTGGGCAGAGGGAGTAAGAGGATAAGGAATAGCAGGTGGGGAGACCCTGAGGTTGAACAGACCGCTACTCTATAAAGGAACTAAGAGGAAACCAGTATGGTTGGGTTCTAGGCAGACAGAAGTAAGAGATGGGCCTGAGAGTCAGTCAATGGGAAGACAGTGAAGGGTTTGAAACTGGGGAATCTCTCACCAAATCTATGTTTCTAAAAGCCTACTCTGGCTGCTTTATAGAGAATAATTTCAATGAAGTGAAAATGAAGAAGGACATCACTGGATGACTTTTCCTGGAGCCCAAGTGCCAGTACTATTGGGTAAGGAAGTGGTGGTGCAAAATGAAACATAAGGACACTCAGGCAAGATAGTTAGGAGCTAGAACTGATGGAGCTTGGTGGTAAATTGAAGGTGGGGATAAAGGAAAGGAAAGATTGTAATGGTTGACATGTAGATTTTTGGTTTGTAGAGATTATCAGCACCATTTACTAAGGGGTGCGGGAAACGGTGAAACTCCTGGGTCATGTGGAGCTCCTCCTAGCAATGACAGAGTCCTTCTAACCAAGAGTATAAATGCTGAGACTTCAGGGGCAAAGCTGGAGCCACGGAACTTTAGAGACCACCTTAGGGAACTTAGAGACCAATCCAGAATATATGTATTCATATTATTTTTGTAAACATATAACATATTTTTACATGTATAAATATATATGTTACACATATATGAATACATATTCACATTGAACAAATCAACTAATAAAATTACTTGAAGAAAAGAGTTCTGCTGCAAAAAATGCCTGACCACCACTTCTGTGCCATGGCGCCAATGCCCCTACACCTCAGTATACTGGCAGGTGATTGACAATCCCAGTCTGTTTAGTGCAGTAGATTAATGTGATTATAGATTAGTGTGATTATAGATAATTGCTAGTGTTACTTCATATGAGATTGTTTGAGTGACAGCTCGGAGGGCTCCAATTAAGGCACATTTTGAGTCTGAAGCACCCAGAGGTGGTCATTTTTCTTCTAAATATGAGGTTGGTTGGCAAAATTTTTCCGTAAAGGGACAAGGCAATGAGTACTTTAGGTTTTGTAGATAATCTGGTCTCTGTTGCAACTATCCAACCCAGTCACTGTATGTAGCTCAAAACCAGCTACAGAGGGCGTGTTAACAAATGAACATCCCATATTTCAATAAAAGTGGATTTGTGGATACTAAGTTTTGATTTTCATGTAATTTTCACATGTCACGAGAAAGTCCTCCTTTTGTGTTTTTCAACCAATTAAAAATGTAAAGTCCGTTCTTAGCTCACAGACTTTACAGCCACAGTATATGGCCCATAGACTGGAGTTTTCTAAATGAGAGAATTTTGCACAAGGAGTCAGAATCAGAAACTATAGGTAAAGAAAAGCAAGCTTTAATGCCATGTCCTGGTCTCATGTAATCCAATGAGGAAAAGGGGAGAAGATTTCTAGCCAAGAGGTATTAAAGTTTCTTATGATTCCGGGCAGTTGTGAGCTCCTGAAGCAGAAGTGAAGGGGGAATCGTTCTGCGTTGTCTGGTTAGGAACAGCAGATCTCACTGGCCCTACAATGGAATGCCTCAGGCTGCCAGGTGCAGTTCTGATTCATATTCTTATTCTTACTCAAGGCCCAGGAACATCAAATGAACCAGACACAGTAACTCACCAGTTCTTTTTTAAGACATAAAATCAAATGCCAATGACATTCTTAGTTTTCTTTTTTCTTTTTTTTTTTTGACATTCTTAGTTTTCAAGCATAACACTGGTACCTAAATTCAAACCACTGTATTATCATCAGGTTGGGTCAATATAAAAGACCTATAGGCTTCAATGACTTCAGGGACAATTCAAAGATTAAAGAAAGGTAGTATCATTACTAAGCGATATTTGGTTAATGAACTGCTAGTCATCTCTAAACTGATTTGCCTGGATCTCCTGGCAAAACCTATAAACTCAAAAGATTGTCTGCAGACTAAGAACATGTACTTCATCAGAGCTGGATGGACATATCACCATATATGCATATCAATGCTTTTTTTAGTAAATAAATTATAATTGTACATATATATAATTGTTTACCTCAAAGCATTTAACTTCAAGACAATGAACTACTTGAGGCAAAGGATCTTATTCATCTCTGAATTATCAATATCTACTCTAATTACTATCACATAGATGATGCCTGATAAATGTTGTCTGAATAAGTTAATAAAAAGGTCAAATATTATTAAAATTGTTAACAGGGTGAAAAATACAAAATCATTTGTTCCAAAAGACAAAATCTTATCTTAAAATAGACCCTGAGGAATACACTTTGTACATGTACCACTCCATCAGAATACTACTCTGGAGACCATGGAAGTCCATGACTAAACAAAGGCATAGAATTTCTTGCTTACTTACCTGAGAACCAAGTAGGATTTTCCTTACTGAATACACCTGGGGAAACACTGCTCGCTCTGCTTATCCAATAGCCATTCCAATCCAGCTTCTTTCTTGCCACTTTCTACAGCACAGGGTGAAAAATATAAGACTCAATTTCTCAGGCTCCTCTGTAGCAAAGAAGCCATGTGACCATATTATGGTCAGTGAGCTGTAATTTGAAGTCTCCTAGTGCTTTCCTGATAGAGTCTGATAATTGGAACCAACTTTTCTCTTCTTTCTGCTTTGAATATGGGGCAGCAGGAACCAATCTGCAACCATGAGGGTAAGGCCAGAAGAATGCCCACACACATTCTGGCATTACTGAGCTGCTGAACCAATGCCTGAATCTTTCTCTCTAGATTTTCTATATGAGAAAAAAGTAACTAAATAAATTAAATCGTGGATAGACAATATTCTTTGTGTTGCAAATGAACATTCTCCTGACGAAAAACCTACTTTGCAAAAAATAAAAACTCTTAAGCACCAATTAAGTACTTTAATCTCCATGTGTTAGAACTCAGTCGCTAAATATTACCTTATTACTTTCTGTTTAATTAAAGGTTATTTGGAGATCCTTTTGAAACTACTGGTCCCCCAGGTCTATATCTATTTAAATCACTGCCATTCACTGCTCCTTTAGCACTTATTTGCACTTATTCTGAGCACTAAGCTCTCAAAAAAATCTTAGTTTCTTCTCAATTCTTTGAGGCACAAATATATTAATATTCTGTAATTTGTTTCTCTCTTAAATAATGTGGATTTATTTCATTCAAAATTTTTATGACATATTTCCAAAAAGATATAAGGTTACTTACATCAGAAGACTTATACAGAAGAGTGACATCAAAATAAAAATTTAAAAAAAAAAAAAAAAAGGGATCCCTGGGTGGCGCAGCGGTTTAGCGCCTGCCTTTGACCCAGGGCGCGATCCTGGAGACCCGGGATCGAATCCCACGTCGGGCTCCCGGTGCATGGAGCCTGCTTCTCCCTCTGCCTATGTCTCTGCCTCTCTCTCTCTCTGACTATCATAAATAAATAAAAATTTAAAAAAAAAAAAAAAAAAAAAAAGAGTGACATCAGCCAGATGGCAGACTAGTAAAATCTACACCCCACTCTCCCACAGAAACACCAAATATACGACAACTTACAGGCAAAAGTAGCTTTGTGAGAATTCTAGAAACCAGTTAAAAAGTTGTAACAAATAAGTGAATGACTAACAAAGAAAGGGTAGGAAATTTCCCGTGTTTCTATCCATCCTCACCCCATTTCCGCCCCAGTGCACTGAGGTTGGAAAATACCTACTTACTGGTTCCTCCCTTGGAACAGAAAGAAAAAAGTGGAACTTGCTTGTGATGTTCTGGCCTGTCTGGGAAGTTCCCGAGGGACTAGTTTCTGTCTCACCTTACTAGGACACAGATGGAGTGGTGGCATAGTTTGGATATTAAGTTGGAAGCCTCTGATAGCAGTGGTGGTCACTGGGACACATGAGAGCTGCAGGAAGGCTGCAGACCTGTGGAAACCTGGGTTAAGAGACTATGGGAAGAGGAATACAACAGAAACCTAAGTCCTTGAGAAGAATAGCAGGGGTAAGACTCAGGAAATTAAGACATCTTAAAGCAAACATGTGGGCAGCCCGGATGACTCAGCGGTTTAGTGCCGCCTTCAGCCCAGGGCATGATCCTGGAGACCTCGGATTGAGTCCCACGTCGGGCTCCCTGCATGGAGCCTGCTTCTCCCTTTGCCTGTGTCTATGCCTCTCTCTCTCTCTCTCTCATGAATAAATAAATACAATTTTAAAAAAATAATAAAAATAAAAGCAAACATGTATAGAGAGAAATTGGGGGGAAAGCACACACACAGGACTAGGGAAGACACATCGTCAGAAAAAGCTTGAGAGGACCTTGAGACTTCACACTGAACTAATTAATGAAGATTTATCCCTGCACAGACCCAATCCACAAAAACCTAGGGGCTATTCTTTCACATGCCCAGTTTTCAACAAAAGATCACAAGGCATACAAAAAAATCTGAGAAACATGGTCAACTCAAAAGAAAAAATAATACTCCAGAAACTGAAACTCATGGGCCTCAGACTTATCTCACCAAAACTTTAAAATAAATATCTTAAAAATGCTCAGTGAGCTAAAGGAAGCCATAACAGACAAACAATATCAGGAAAATGATAAAGGAACAAAATGAGATATCAACAGAGAGAGAAATTATTGAAAAGAGCCAAACAGAAATTCTACAGCTGAAAAACATAATAATAGAATTGAAAAATTCACTAGAAGGGTTCAACAGAAGACTTGAAAGGACAGAAGAAAGAATCAGGAACTTCGAAGACAAGTCATTTGAAATGGTCAAGTCCAAGCAGAAAAAAAGAATAAGAAAAGTGAGAAAGACTAGGGGGCTTATGGACACTGTCAAGTGGATCTGCACTAAGTGGTCAGAAGAACGAGAGAAAAAGCAGAGAACTTATCTGAAAAAAAAAAAAAAAATTGGGAATTCCCCAAAAGTCAAAGAACTATGAAAATATCAAAAGAAAAGTGACTCACCATGTACAAAGGAACCTCAACAACATTATCAGTAGGTACCTCAGCAGAAACCTTGCAGGCCAGAAGACAATAGAATGTTATATTTAAACTGCTGAAAGGTAAAAACTATTGACTGCGAATAACGCCCTTTGAAAATGAGGGAGAAATGAAGACATTGCCAGATAAACAAAAACTGAAGTAGTTCATTACAACTAGACCTGCCCTACAAGAAATGCTAAAGGGAGTCCTTCAGGTTGAAATGATTGGACACTAGACAGTTATTCAGAGCCATACAAAAATATAAAGTTTTTTGATAAAAATAAATACATGGACATTGGGCGCCTGGGTGGCTCAGTTGATTGAGCATCTGACTTTTTTTTTTTTTTTTTTTTGAGCATCTGACTCTTGATTTTGGTTCAGGTCATGATCTCAGTGTCCTAGGACTGAGCCCCACGTCTGGCTCTATGCTCAGCACGGAGTCTGCTTGAGATTCTTTCTCTCCTATCTTTCTGCCCCTCCCCCCTCTAAAATAAATAAAATCTTTTTAAAAAATTTAAAAATACATGGGCAAACATAAATACATGTATATTGTATTTTTGATTCACAGTCCCACTCTTATTTTATTATAGGATTTAAATACAAAAGCATAAAATATAAATCTGTTAATGGGCACACAATATAACCAAAATGTAATTGGTGACATCAATCAAAAACAAAGTCAAGTACATAGAATTTTTACATTCCATTGAACTTAAACCAGTAAGAGTTTAAAATAAATTATTATAATTTTAGGATGTTTTATGTAATCCCTTTGGCAACCAGAAAAAAATCTATAGAATACACACACACACACACACACAAAAGAGAAGAGAATCAAAATATGTCACTACAAAAAAACCAACAGAATAAAAGATAATATAAGTCAGACAGAGAAAGACAATTATATTATTTCTCTTATATGTGGAATCTAAAAAATAAAAACAAATGAACAAACATAAAGCAAAAACAGACCCATAAATACAGAGAACTGATAGTTGCCAGAGAGGAAGTGTGTAGGAGACAGACAAAATGGGTTAAAGGGAGTGAGAGATATAGACTTCTAGTATGGAATGAGTAAGTCACAGGGAAAAAAGGCACAGCATAGGGACTTAGCCCATTTCTAATAGCACTGTGACAGATGGTAACCACACTTGTGATAAGTATAGCATAATGTATAGAGTTGTCAAATCATTATGCTGTACACCTGAAATGAATGTAACATTGCATGTCAAGTATACTTCTATTAAAAAAAAGAAAAATAATCATGATAATAAAATATCACTTTTTTAAAAAATGAAAGCAATAATGAGGGAAATGAGGGACATAAAGCTATAAGACCTACAGAAAACAAGTAACAAAATGCCAATAGTCTTACATATTCATAATAATCTAAATGTACATTGATTTAACTCCCCAATCAAAAGATGTAGATTAGCAAAAGGGATTACAAAATATGATCCTGCTGTATGCTGTTTACAAGAGGCTCACTTTAGATTTAGGATATGCATAGGTTGAAAGTAAAAGAATAGAAAAAGATATTCCATATAAATAAGTAACAGTAGTTGGGCAGGGGTGGCCGTACTAATATCAGAGAAGGACTTTAAGTCAATACTTACTATAAGACACAAAGATGGACATTATATAATGATGAAAGGGTCTATTTACCAAGAAGGAATGAGTTATACAAATATATGCACAAACATCGGAGCTCCTAAATATATGAAACAAACATTGACAAAACTGAAGAGTGAAATAGAAAGCTCTACAATAATAATAGGAGACATCAATAACACATTATCAATAATAGATAGGACAACCCCAAGAAGATCAATAAGGAAATAGAAAACTTGAATGATATTCCAGACCAACTTGGACCTAACTGGCATAAACAGAACACTCCATCCAACAGCAAGATAGACATTTTTCTCAAGTGCACATGGAACATTCTCCAGGTTAGGCTATATATTATTAGGCCAAAAAATGTTTTAATAAATGTTAAATATTGATCATATAAATGATATTTCCAATTGAAATATAATGAAAATATACATTAATAGCAGGAGGAAAACTAGAAAATGCAAGAATACTTTGAAATTAAACAATATACTATTGTTTTGAGAGAGAGAGAGCATGAGTAGGGAGGGGCAGAGGGAGAGGGAGAGAATCTTAAGCAAATTCCATGTTCAGCACAGAGCTCAACATGGGGCTCGATCTCATAACCCTGGGATCATGACCTGAGCTGAAATCAAGAGTTGGACACTTAACTAACTGAGCCACCCATGTGCCCCTAAACAACACACTTTAAAAAAAAAAAAACATTGAGTCATAGTAGAAGTCACAAAAAAATTTAGAAAATTTAGACAAATGAAAATGAAAATATATCTAACTTAGGGATTCAGAAAAAGCAGTGCTAAATGGGAAATTTGTAGTTGTAAATGCTTATTTTAAAAAAGAAGAAAGATTTCAAAATGACAACTTAACTTTACACCTTAAGGAACTGAAAAAGAAGAACAAACCAAACACAAAGATAGCAGAATGAAGAAAATAATAAAGATTAAAGGAGAGATAAACAAAAGAGAGAATAGAAAACTATAGAAAAAGATCAGTGAAACCAACAGTTGGCTCACTGAAAATGTAAACATATTTGGCAAACCTTTAGCTAGATTGACGATGAAAAAAAGAGAAGACTCAAATAACAAGTTATAAATGAAAGAGGGATATTGCAATAGATTTTACAGAAATAAAAAGTATTATAATAGAGTACTATGAACAGTTGTACACCCACAAAATCTCACTTGCATTGGACAAATTCCTGAAAATATGAAATGTACCAAGACTAAATCATAAAGAAATAGAAAATCTGAACAGACATAAAACTTTAGGAGACTGAATCATCAAAAACCTTCCAATAAAGAAAAGCCCAGGACCAGAAAACTTCTCTTGTGAAGTCTACCAAATATGTAAAGAATTAACACCAGTTGTCCTCAAACTCTTCCAAAAAATTGAAGAGGAGGGAATACTTCTAAACTCATTTTATGATGCCAGGATTACACTGTTACCAAATCCCAAAAGATACACTGCAAGACTAGAAAACTGCAGATCAATATCCCTGATTAATCTTGCTGCTAAAATCCTCAAGAAAATATTGGCAGATGGAATTTGACAACACATTAAAAGGATTATACATCATGATTAAGTGGGATTTATTCCTAGAATTCAAGGATGGTTCAGGATACAAATATCGAACAATGTAATGCAACACATTAACAGAATGAAGGGACAAAAACCAAACAAACAAACAAAAAGCCAAGGCCCCCAAACATGATCATCTCAACTGATGTAGAGAATGTATTTGACAACATTTGACACCACTGGTGTTAGCTGTGGGCTCTTCACATGGCCTTTATTATGTTGAGGCAGTCACCTTCTACTCCTAGTTTGTTGAAGTGTTTATACCTTGAAAAGGTGTCCTCTAAGATCAGGAACCAGACAAGGTGCTTATTTTCATCCTTCCATTCAACATAGTACTGAAAATCCCAGCCAGAGCAATTAGGCAAGAAAAAGAAATGAAAGATATCCAAATTGGAAAGTAAGAAGTGAAATTATATATATGTTCACAGACAACATAATTTTATATATAGAAAACCCTATAATTACACACATACGCACACACACACACACAACCTGATAGAAAGTAATTTCACAAAGTCCAATATACAAGATCAACATGCAAAAATCAGTTGCATTTCTATGCACTCGTGAACAATTTAAAAAGAAATCAAGAAAACAATTCCATTTATGATGGCACTAAAAAGAATAAATAGTTAGGAATAAACTTATGCAAGCAGGCAAAAGACATTTTCCCAAAGATTTCCAAATGGCCAAAAAAAAATGAAAACATGATCAACATCACTTATTCTTAGAGAAATGTAAGTCAAAACCACAAACAAGTTACCACCTCACATCCAGTAGATGGTTACCTACCAACAAATAAATAAATAGGATGGCAAAGACGTAGAGATATTTGGAACCCTTGTACATTATTGGTGGGAATCTAAAATGGGTTAGCACTCTGGAAAACAGCATGGCAATCCCTCAAAAAAATTAAAAAGAGAATTTCCATATGATCCAACAATCCAGCTTCTCAATATATACCCAAAAGAATTAAAAGCAGGGTCTGAGAAAGATGTTTGTACACTCATGTTCATAGCAGCATTATTCACAGTAGCTGAAAGGTTGAAGCAACCTGTTCTGTCAATAGATGAATGGATAAACAAAATGTGGCATATGCACACAACAAAATATTATTCAGCCTTAGAAAGGTAGGAAATTCTGACACCTGGTACCACACGCATGAAACTTGAAGATATTATAAAAAATAAGGGACGCCTGGGTGGCTCAGCGGTTTAGCGCCTGCCTTAGACCCAGGGCATCCCAGGATCAAGTCCCACATCGGGCTCCTTGCATGGAACCTGCTTCTCCCACTGCCTGTGTCTCTGCCTCTCTCTCTTTCTCTCTCTCTCTCTCTCTGTCTCTCACGAATAAAAAAATAAAGTCTTTTAAAAAAAAAAAAAAAGGAAAAATAAGCCAGTCACAAAAGTACAAATAAGTATGAATCCATTTATATGTACCCAGAATAGTCAAAATCATAGAGACTGAAAGTAGCACGGGGGTTACTAGGGACCCCCTAGCAATTGAGGAAAGAGGAAATGGGGAATTATTTTTTAATAGGTGTACAGTTACAGCTTTTCAAAAGGAATTATTTAGATTGGTTGCAGAACAATGTGAATGCACTGAACATTACTATATACTTAAAATGGCTATGATAATAAATTTTATTTATATGTATTTTGCTACAATTAAAAAATTTAAAATTATATAAAAAGTTGGTAAAAATAAAGTCATTGACAACCAAGAACTATAAAGAAAAGAAAATTCAGATGTTCTATCATGTTAGCATGCTACAGTGCTTAATCATCATAGCTTCCTGTTGTTTGTAGCAAAAAAGCCAATGTGATAGTTTTCATAACTCTTTTACTGAAAGGGGGAAAATTAGTTCTCTGGAAGAGGTATAGTTTTCCTTAGCATGAAATCCTGGTTCTTATTCCTTTGTAGATAGCCTCAGTTATTTTGTTTTGTTTTCACTCTTCACTGAAAACATTTTTTATTTTTCTCTTTATCTTTCATATGCAAAATTTTATAATAATACATCTGTGTAAGTCTTTTTTTCATTTATCTAGCTTCTGGTGGGCACTGTCAATCTGAAGATTTATGTCTGGGAAATTTCCTTCCATTATTCTTTGACTATTTCCTCTCCCCAACTCTTTGTATTCTCCTCTTCTGCAACTTGTGCAGTTCTGCAACATCTACAATAATGGTATTGTAGTTTCTGTTATTTTCCATGTCTCGTAATTTTTCTCTTACACTATAACCTTTACTCTTTTCCTTTATAATCTGGAAGAATTCTTTAATCATTTTCAATACTTCCACTTTGTAATTGGTCCTTTAGTTATTTCATTCTTCTAACAATTCATGTTGTGTGTCTATTTTGATTTTTATAATTATGTTTATATTTCTAAAATCCCCAATTGGCTCTATTTTATAGTGTCTCATTTGTGGATGCAATATCTTCTTTTACCCCTCTGAAGAAATAACATTTTAAGAGGTTTTTGTTTGTTTTTTGCCTATTAACTCTGTTTGCTCAAGTGTTGACTTTTGAATTTACTTGCTGGACCTCTCTCATGGTGTTGCTTTTCCTAAGTGGTAAGGGAGTTTTAGTTGTATGTTCATCTTCATGGTTGAGACTCCCTATTCTCTCTGTGGCTACCACTTCTATTTACTGCATATTGGCGATGCAAGTTATGGGCAAAGATCTAAAAATCCATGTCCTCGGGTCATGTCACTGAAAGCATTTTCATATGTGATTTCAAGTGGTCGAGGCTGCAATCCTCTGACTTGTACTCAAGGCTTCAATAAAATCTTGTTAAACAGGCAGCCTGGTCCTAGCTACTATGACAGGGACTTTAAGGATGCCTGCCTGCACACCTGTGCCCATGCCTGAAGCAAAGTAGTATAGAGAAGACTGCAGCAGCACCTAGAAGAAAACTTATCTCAAGGCAGTGAGAGAGTCCTGTAGAGGAACTAAGCAGAAGTCAAGGCCAGATGGCCAGCTAAAGTAACAGAAAACCAGGATACATGGGTGGAACATGTAAGCGTGAGAGAGTATCTCAGTGACACCTGAAAGAAAGACATGGAATTTCCATAGGAAAATGGGAAGGGGATTTAGGTTGCTGAATGTTGGACATTAAAGAGAAATGAAATGTGGAACATTTGGATTACATAAACATCAAATAATAAACAACATAAAGATAAGCTTGAACTTCGGAAGATTTTCATAAAGAACTAGATGTTTTCACAAGGAAATTCACACAATACCATCTTAATACTCAAGATTCTCTGTATCTCTTTGACAGACCAAAAAACTTATTTCAGGAGCATAATGAGTAAGAGGCCCTGGCTGAGCACAGTAATGAACTATAGTGGACAGGTGACTACCTTGTAAGGTAGGAAATATTTTGAAACATTACATAAAATTTATATTAATCAATAGATACATGTATCAATGAAACAAAAGAGACACAGAAATAACCTACACAAGGACACCCAACTAATTTTTGACAAAGGTGAAAAAGCATTTCAGCAGAGGACAGTCTTTTTAATCAGTAATACTGGCACAAGTGGAATTGCACAAAAGAGAATGAGCCTCAACCTATCTCATACCTTATGCAAAAAAATTAACTCAAAATTAATCATAGACTTAAATTTAAAATACAAACTATAAAACTGTTAGAAAATACCATAGGAGAAACCTTTGGGACCTACAGTTTAGTGATTTCTTTAGACATGAAACCAAAAGCATGACCCATAAAGGAAAAAAATATTAATAAATTGAACTTTATCAAAATAAAAGACTTTTGCTATGTGTAAGAGCTTGTTAAGATAAGCTAGAATGTGGGAGAAAATATTTGCAAATCACATAGGTGACAAAGGACTTACATCTTAATGTAGAAAGAATTCACAAAACTACACTTGAAAAAAAAACACCCCAATTATAAAATGGGCAAAATATACAAAGAAATATTTCACTGTCCATGGATATATGGATAGAAAATAAGCATCTGTAAAGATGTTTGACATTACTAACCATTTATGGAGGAAGACAGCCATAAGCCTGACCTTAGATGAATAGGATTTTATAAATAGGAGTGGTGTAAAACATAAGTTCGAGTCCCTTTGCATCCCAACAACATTCTTTGATAATATTTTCCTTTAAATTTTTCTAGCACTGTGTCTAGTATAGTTCTGTTTTTTTAAAAAAAAATTATATATGTATAATAGGGAAAATTTGAACACTAAGTTATTTGATGTTATTTAAGAGTTATTTATTTAAAAAAATTTAAGCGTGGCAATAGTTTTGAAAAGACCTTATCTTTTAGAAATAAATGCTAAAGTATTTACTAATGAAATGTTATTATATCTTAGATTGGCTTATAAATAATCCAGGAGGAATTGAAGGAAATGAAGAAAGTGGGTGGGAGTATGGATGAAACAAGACTGACTATAAATTAAAAACACTTGAAGTTGAGTGATAGGGTAAGTATTCACTCAATATATAACTCTATTTCTTCAAGTTAGAAATTTTCCATTATAAAAAAAAAAAAAGAAATTTTCCATTATAAAGATTAAAGTAAATTAAATTTCTATGCGCATAAGAAAATAAAATCTAAATGATCTATATCAAATTGTTAACACTGTTCTCCTGTGGAGTGGAGGATTGGAGTGAAAGGAAGGGAAATTACTGTTTTTTATTTTATACACTTTAAGATTTTTACAGTGAACATGCATATTTTTAACTAGAAAAAAACAATGAAATTAAAATGTATCAGATTGCTTTTTTTTACTTTTAATTCTTCTTTTAATTAATTGGTTACATTACAGACATTTTTCAAATTCATAAAATGTTTAAATTATTGCTAGAAATGTGTAGAAGCATGTAAAAAATGTTGTGAACCTAAACTAGAGACTCTTCTTATATACAACTTGGTACAGGTCTTATGGCATTTAAAACAAATAAAATAACCCAATTTCATGCACTCATCTATTATATTGATATTTCTTTCTTTAAGGCATCAGAATAATACAGGGCAAGTTACCTGCTGGAAATTATGAAACAATGATCTAGAAGGGCAAATCTACCTCAGGCTCAGTTCTTGAATTTTGAGTCTTGGAAAAATACACTTATTCTATTCGTAACCACTAGGGCTCAGTGTCTTCTTTAAAATGTGAAATTAATGCATTTTAGAAAACAAAATAATCACAAAACTTAATTTAAATTAATACTGAATAGAAAAAAGACTATCTCTGTGACAATCTCTGGTCTTAAAATTCCAGGGAAATTTTGAAAGATGGGGGGGGGGGGTCCTCAGTAAGACCCTTCTTTTAAGTCCTTTTCTCCTGAGACGACTGAGGGGAATTTTGTTTGCATATTAAAAAGAAAACTCTATTGCCTAGAGGTGGGTTTAAGTTTTTAGTCATCATTTCAATTTCTTCTTTTGGAGTGTTTCCTGTATTGTGATGGGGCAAACTCATTGAGAAGAACCGAGCAGAACTGAGCCTCCCATTGTATGACTGTGGGTAAACTGAGGCATGGGTTTGCGGCTCTGCATTTGGATGCATGACACTCTCTCTTTTCCATACTCCTAGGTAGCCTTTCAACATAAATACTTTGTATGTTTAGATTTCCAAGGCACTTCAAGGTAAACACAACTATTAGAGCATGATTTACAGGGTGTTCAAACAGTTCTGCTGCCCAGTGGAGGAAACCTTTTGGTTCTCACAGTGAATCTGTGAGGTTAACAGGCTTAAAGGCTGGTCACATCTATCGATAGTACTGACAACTTTGTCCTGCAAATACTACTTCCCCTGAAGCAGCATTTTAGGAAGAAGTAATATTGTTCCTCTTTCCATATTCCTGAGTTGACCTTAAGAGAAGGGAACATCTACAGACACTTTGCCCATGAAAAGGAAGTGCTAGAGAGGGCAGCATCCACCCCCACTTACCCTGACTCTCCCCCCACCCCATGGGAAGAGGTCTGATCAGACCTGACAATTGTCCAGCCATGCTCTCTACTCTGACCTGCTAAAAGCCAATGTACATGTGATGCATGTCCCCTCACTCTTAATGGCACCAAAGTGCTCATCTGGTCTGTGGGCGCAGTTAGCGGGGCCTGCCCCTGCCAAGGTCACCAGGTCTCAATTCTCTCTCAGCATGAAGAATGGGGACTTTCTGCAGGTCTCCTGTCTTCCACTGAGATGGTTGATAAGAGGCCCCAATCTCCTGGCTCGCCCTGACCAGAAAGTCTTACTGATATTTCATTCCCTCTGTCAATCCATCTTTTGTCTGTTTACCAGCCAGTATCCTGGGGAATGAGGGACAGGGGAAGGTGAGTAAAAGGATGCATGCCCAAAATCTCATCACAAACTCTCCAAACTCTTCTTTAAACAGGGAATCCAAACATATCCTAGAAACTCCTGTTGCCTTCACTCATATAAACAGTTGCACTACGTAGAAAATGCCCAGTTCTGGCATCATCCATGCAGATTCACGATGACATCATCAGCGCTGGCTGTTAGAGCAGGTGACTTCCTTTGCCTGGTAACAAGCATTTGTTTAGTTTTCCCTCAGAGAGAAGGGATTTGTGGATAGTTTTGAGATTTTGAAGAATCATCACATGAGAAAAGATTTTCAGAGGAAGGTTTTTTGTTGGTTTTTTGTTCGTTTTTTAGTGTACTCCCTCATCTCCTTACGTAATAATAGTCTGTTTATTACAGAGAGCTGTAGTGTTCTACAATTAGGGTTGCCAGATTTAGTAAAAACAAAATAAAACAAGATGCCCAGCTAAATTTGAATTTGAATAACTTTGTATAAGTATGTCCTATGCAATATTTGATTGCATACACTTATTTTGTGGGACATACTTCTACTAAAAATTATTTGTGTTTACCTGAAATTCATATTTAACTGGGTTCCCTGTATTTTATTTATAGGATTATATATAGGCAACCCTCTCTATAGCAGAAGATATTCACCACAGACGGCAAGGAACTTCTAAAAGCCCAGATGTAAAAAAATAAAAAATAAAATAATAAAAATAAATAAAAGCCCAGATGTATATTAAACAACTTTTTCTTTATCGTTAAGCAACTAATAATATTCTTTCCTTCTTTCTTCAGCACATAATTTAGTAAGCACTGACTACATGACAGATACTGGTTTTGTGCTGGAATAAGAAAATAGGCAATTCAAAGAAAAAATAAATATGAATAATTTTTTAAGTGATGAAGAAAACAAAATGGGTGATGTGATAAAGAATGTCTGAGAAGAGCTGCTTACCTTAGCTCCAATGGTCAGGGAAGTCCCTCCAAGAGGTACTATTTCTATTGAGTCATAAGGAACAAGAAAGAGGCAGCCAGAAGAAGGTTTCATAAAAATAAGCTACAAACAGAAGGAACCATAAATATAGGAACCATGGTATATTAATTTCCTCTGGATGCTGCAAAAAAAAAAAAAAAACACAAACCTGGTGGTTTACAAGAACAGAAATCTATTTCCTCGTGGTTCTAGAGGCTGAAGTCTGAGAACGAGGTACTCACAGGGCCACACCCCCTCTGAGGGCACCAGGAGAGAATCCACTCCTGGAGAATCCTACTCCAGGTAGACGGAGCCTGTGAGCCCAGCTAAGGGATTCAGGTTTTAGTTTAATGTTAATGGGCAGCCAGTGAAAGATTTTAAACAGAGTGTGGCAAGACTTACATTTTTAAAAGTATTTCTGGGGGTTCCTGGGTGGCTCAGTCAGTTAAGTGCCTGACTCTTGATTTCTGCTCAGGTCATGATCTCACCTTTGTGAGACTGAGCCCCTGGGTTGGGCTCTGTGCTCAGCGGGAAGTCTGCTTGAGATTCTCCCTCTCCCTCTACCCCTCTCTCTGTTCTCTCTCTCTCTCAAACAAATAAATAAAATCTCTTTTAAAAATTAAAAAATAAAAGCACTTCTCTGTTTACTTTGTGGGGGCTATATAGTAACACGGGTAAGAGTGAAAGGAAATGGAATTGTTAGAGTTGTGGCTCTGACCGGAAAAGGGCAGGCGGAAGCATTGGTAGCTTGGAGTCAAGGAGTAGCAGGGGACAGGAAGAGATAAAGTGTAGACAGAGGGAATAGATTTTGGAAATAGCATCATGAGGATTTACTGATGGATTAGATAAGGGAGGGGAAAAAATGAGAGTATCATGGAGTTCTCCTAGGTTTCAGGCTAAACGTTAATGAGAAGACAAATGTTGACACTTGATGGAACATGGTAAGAACTTCCAGTCAGCTCTAGGTAGAGGATTTCACAGAAAGTCAAGGAACAGTAGGTTTTGTCTTGTCCTAAAATGTATTTGATAAAGTAAGCATGCTCTTCAGGAAAGAAATATTCTTTTTCTTCCATCCAAAATTGAGTCTTAACAAAGGCATCACATTTCAGAGCAAGGTTAAAAAGAATGAGAGCAACCCTGTTGCAAAGATTGATGACAACTTGACGTGTACCTGTTAAAGTTGCGAGCCTCTTGCCTTCTCAGTCAGGTTCACTTGGCAGGCAGCATCTTTCACGTCCAGGGTGAAAAGTGCCTCAGCAACCAGGAAATCCTGTGCACGATGATGTTTTCCACCACATAGTGTTCATCAATAAAGAGTGGATAGCAACAAATCAATGGCTGTGTTGCAAGCTGGGCACAGATAAGAGTGATGGGGTGAACTCCCAACAAGTGTGGGAGTTAGCTGTTTTCTGTGTTTTGTCACCAAAGACCAGTCACCCATGAGCACTGCAAATCATTCCATCCCTCTGGTCTCAGTTTCCTCAACTGGAAGGGGTAAGGTTGTTGAGAAGGCCCAATGAAATAATGAATGTGCCAGAAACAATGAAGATGTAACTATAACTTGTCTATATGATATGATATATATCATAGCATATTGCATTATATATTTTATCACACTGATTACAGCACCTTGTACTTAATTATTGCCTTGCAATAAATTTTTTAGTCAAATTTAATTAAGTAAGTACAACCGACATGCCCATAAACCAGGTAGATTTGTTTGGCAAGTGCTAATGAATTGTTCATTAGAGATTGACACCATGGTTCCTTGTTTCATATTCAGGTGTCCTTCATGGCCAGCTCCAACTGTCCTCAGTCTGATACAAAGGATTCCAGCCTAAATCGTGACACAGCAGAGTCATGCAACGTCAAATATGTTGTAGGTGACTTCACTAAAATATCAAAGTATTAATGAAGGTCACTTGTGGCCCAATGTTAAGACTTGAGAAAGTAGTCATCATTTCCAAAGGCAAGTCGTTCGGTGGGTCTAACCAAAAGTACAAAAAGTTTTATATAGTTAAAAAAGAATTTCATATGGTTCTGAGAGATTTTATTTATGTAAAATAACTTATTGTTTCAGGTTTCTATCAAATAGATTTGAGGAGATACCTGTGACCGACTAGATTCAGCCATCAGCCATGTCTGCGGGTACCCTGAGATCCCAGTTTGATGTTGGAGAGAAAATAGTGGAACTCTATGTCCTTTCATATACAACATCATTTAAGAACAATAAAATACAAATTATGAATTATAAATGTGATTTGATATTCTCTAACCTGTCTCATTGACTAAGATTGTTCACAAAATTAAAAAATTAGATTTATAAGCTAATGTTCTAAAACATATGCCATCTAAATTCACTAATTCAAAAAACATAAATTCACTAATTCATGAATGGGTTACCTTTTAAATATTGCCCATTTTATCTAGGAGCTATTGTCACATCTTTTTACATTTCTTTTCAAAAGTCTAATCTCTACCTTCCTTTTTGTTTTCATATGGCCTTCTGTTTTGATAGAAAAAATGAAATGTCATATTTAATTTAAAATCAATATTTTCTGAAGCAGTACTGCAGGCAGATCTGGACCTGGACTTATATACAGTCCAATAGAGCATCCTCAAAATACATCTTCAAAAATAATTCATCATAATTATGACTATAATAACAGGGGTTTTTGCATGTATGAATACTATATGTCAAAGTCCATCAGTTTTATTAGCCAGGCCAGCATAGAATGTTATTGAAGAACTAATGAAGATATTTATAAAATCGTAACTGGTAGAAATAAATGGCAAAGCTCTGATTGAGTTTGATCTTCATGTAATTATACAAGCTAGGAAGCTTTTGGGTCATCTTGTCTATTTCTATGGTATTAAGGGTAACTGGACATTATCTGGTGTCCTTTGTATTTATTTTAAAAGTAAGGTAGACCAGGAAATATAAATGAGAATAGCAGTAACCAGCAGCTTTTACAAATTGTCAAGTAGCCTAGACTCACAGGAAGATGCCTGCCCTAGTCCATAGACATCATCACATTCTACTTGAAAAACCAGTGCAGATAAAAAAGAAAAAAAAATCTACTCTAGTCATGAGACAATTCTTTATCCACATATTCCTAGACTTTCGGAGATAATCAGAGAGGTCTTCATGATAATCATCCACTGTAAAAGAAAATGAAGCCTTACTTTCTACCTCTTTCATAAGAATCGTGTTGGAAAGGAAACTTTTAAGCATTTGCTACATCTGGCAAATTCTGCGTGAGGACCCTCTAGAATGTTATCTGATAAACATGGTTTCCTTGAAGTCTGTGTCTATGGGTCTGTGAACTCTGAGTCATGTTCTTGATTCCACACATAGATGGGCCTGACTAGAGGACATCATTATCTCTGACCTTATGAGTCAATTCACTTTTCCAGATGTCTAAGACAAGGGGTGCTTTTTCCAGAAGTTTCTCATTTTCTAGAAGCTCAGCTCCTTATTTATATCAAGATGCTCTCAAGAGTAAATGGTCTTCCCCTTACCAGTCCTGGGATGCTACAGCGAAACTGCCATTTCCCCAAAGATCTCTATCTCTTCAACCCCAGAACTAACCCACTCACACCCCTCCTATGATGGTTCCTTCCCTGCTCCTCTATGTAGCCTTCAATCAGAAAGGGAAGACTCTTCAGGCAGTGCTTCTTAAACTTCAATGTGCACCAAATCATCTGGAAAATTAGGACCTTGCCACTAGAGATTCTGATTCATTATGTCCAGCTTTAGGTCTGAGAATGTGCATTTCCATCAAGCTCACAAATCACATTTTGAGTAACCTGCTTTAAGTCACAATAGCATCTGAATTGGTGACCCCTCAGTCACCATTTACTATGCTACAGAAGAGGAACCTTTCCTCTATCCATAATGATTCTTACCTCTTCTGGGTGTTAATGGTCTAATTTGCCATGACGCTGCCATTATTCATCACACCAGTTGAATATTATAGCTGTGTTAGTGAATGGAAGCCTCATCCCAACTTTGATAGTTAGGTATTTGAATTTCCATTGTTCCATGAGCCTCATACAGGGCTAGATTAGCAGAGTTCTCCATCAACAATACCACTGGAGGAACACATGTCCTTTAGCTGCAGCGAGACTCAGTGGTCGCCTTGCTCAAATTTCCACCTACACCATTTGCTATGGTCTAAATATTTGTGTCCTCCCAAGATTCATAGAGAACAGAATCCCCAAGGTGATGGTATTAGGTTATGAGGCCTTTGGGAAGTGATTCAGTCACGACACAGAATGCTCTTATAAAAGAGACCCCACCAAGCTCCCTACCACCTTCTGCCATGTGAGGTTACAACACAAATCTGTGACCAGGAAGAGGGCTCTCACCCATCAACCATGCCCATCCAGCTTCCAGAACTGTGAGAGTTTTCTTGTTTATGAGCTACCACATTTATGGTAGCTTATTATAGCAGCCCAAACAGACTAAAGACATCGTTATATCCTATTTTACACAGAGCTCCTGCTGAATGGGCAGGGGGCCTCATGACTTCTCATCACAATTCATTGAGTAAAAAATGAACACCTGACCCAAAGAAAGAGGGGTTCACAGAGAAATCTGAACTGATTAGATCCCTTTGTTCTGTTTTATTATTGTTTTTAAATATTTCATTTTTTAGAGCGGTATTGGGTTCACAGGAAAATTGAAAAGGACGTACAGAGATGGGGTGCCTGTGTGGCTCAGTCATTAAGGGTCTGCCTTTGGCTCAGGTCATAATCCCAGGGTCCTGGGATAGAGTCCATCGGGTTCCCTGCTCAATGGGGAGCCTGCTTCTCCCTCTCTGTCTGCAGCTCTCCCTGCTTGTGCTTGTGTGCTCTCTCTCTGTCAAATAAACAAAATCCTTTAAAAAAAAAAAAAAGGTACAGAGATTCCCCACGTACCTTCTGCCCCCACACATGCATCGCCTCCCTGTTATCAGTGTCCCACACCAGAGTGATGTATTTGTTGCAACTGATTAATCTACATTGATACATCATAATCACCCAAAGTCCATAGTTTACTTTGGGGTTTATTCTTGGTTTTACACATTCTATGGGTATAGATAAGCATATAATGACATGTATTAACCATTATAATATCACATAGAGTGTTTTGCTTGCCCAAAAAATCCTCTGTTTTTGCCTGTTCGTACTTTTCCTGATCCTGACCCCTGGCAACCACTGTTCTTTTAACGTCTTCATAGCTTTGCATTTTCCACTATGTCTCCGTTGGAATCATACAGTGTGTAGCCTTTTCGGATTGTCTCATTTCAGTAATATGCATTTAAGGCTTCTCCATATCTTTTTATAGCTTAATGCTCTATCCTTTTTAGCACCAAATAATATTCCGTTGTCTGGATGTACCACAGTTTATTTATTCATTCACCTGATGAAGCCCATCTTGGTTGCTTCCAAGTCTTGACAATATGAATAAAACTGCTATAAACATCCATCTGTGGGTTTTTGTGTGGACATAAGTTTCAAATACTTTGGGCAAATGGCAAGGAGAATGGATCATATGCTAAGAGCATGTTTACTTTTATAAGAAACTGTCAAAATGACTTCCAAAATGGCTAAGTGATTTTGCATTCCTACCAGCAGTGAATGAGAGTTCTTGTCACTCCACATCCTCTCCAGCACTTGGCATTGTCAGTGTTCCAATTTTGGTCATTCTAATAGGTGTTTAGTGGTATCTGATTATTTTAATCTGTAGTCCCCTAAGGTGGAGCATCTTTTCATATGTTATTTGCCATCTGTGTATCTTCTTTGGTGAGGTATTTGTTAAGGTTTGGCCCATTTTTACTTAGGTTGTTTTCATATAGCCGAATTTTAAGAGTTCTTTATATTTTTTGAATAATAATCCTGTACCCAATGTGTCTTTTGCAAATAACTTCTATCACTCTACCTCTTTCACTTTCTTGATGTGGTCTTTCACAAAGCAGAAATTTTTCATTTTTAAGGAATAAGCTTATCAATTCTTTCTTTCATGCATTATGCCCTGTGTTATATTTAAAAAGTCAGGGCTATTCTCAGGGTCATCTAGGTTTCCTCCTATGTTATCTTCTATGATCTATTTTTTGTTACAGTTTATGAAGGGTGTTAAGGGTCTAAATTTTTTTTCTGGACATTTATTTTTTTAATTTTAATTCCAGTAAAGTTAGTATACAGTGGTATATTACTTTCAACTGTACAAATTAGTGATTCAACAATCCTCTACATTACTCTGGGCTCATCATCATTAGTGTATTCTTAATCCCCTTCACCTATTTCACCCATCCCCCACCTACTTCCCCTCTGGTAACCATCAGTTCTCTACAGTTAAGAGTCTGGTGTTTTGTCTCTTTTTTCTTTGTTTTGTTTCTTAAATTTCACATGTGAGTGAAATCATATAGTATTTGTCCTTCTCCAACCAATTTATTTCACTTAGCATTATATCCTCTAGATCCATCCATTTGCAACAGCAAATGACAAGATTTCATTCTTTCTTAGAGTAATATTCCATGGTGTGTGTGTGTGTGTGTGTGTGTGTGTGTGTGGTATATATATATATATATATATATATATATATATATATATATATATATACCTCTTCTTTACCCATTCATCTATTGATAAACACTTGGGTTTGATTCCATAATTTGGCTATTGTGACAACACTGAAATAAATGTAGGGGTGCACATATCTTTTTGAGTTAATGTTTTTGTATTCTTTGGGTAAATATCCAGTGATGAAATTGCTATTTCATATGATACAATTTTTAATTTTTTGACAAGCCTGCATACTGTTTTCCAGTGGCGACATCAGTTTGCATTCTTACCAATAGTACGAGAGTTCCTTTTTCTCCTCATCCTCATCAACACTTGTCATTTCTTCTGTTTTTAGCCATTCTGACAGGTTTCAGGTGATACCTCATTGGGGTTTTGATTTGCATTTCCCTGATGAGTAATGTTGAACATCTTTTCATATGTCTGTTGGCCATCTGCATGTCTTCTTTGGGAAAATGTCTATTCATGTCTTCTGCCTATTTTTTTAAAATATTTTATTTATTTATTTATTTATTTATTTATTTATTTATTTGAGAGAAAGACAGAGAGAGCATGAGCCAGGGGAGGAGCTATGGAGAGGGAAAGGGACAAGCTGACTGCCTGCTGATCAGGGAGCCTGATGTGAGGCTCGATCCCAGGACCCTAAGATCATGATCTGAACCAAAGTCAGACATTTAATTGGCTGAGTCACCCAGGCACACCTCTTCTGCCCATTTTTTTAACTGGATTATGGGTTTTGGGTATTCAATTTTATAAGTTCTTTATATATTTTGGATACTAACCCTTTATTAGATATGTCATTTACAAATATCTTCTCACATTCCAAGGCTGTGATTTAGTTTTGTTGATTGTTTCCTTCGCAGTGCAAAAGCTTTATATTTTGATGAAGTCCCAATAGTTTATTTTTGCTTTTGTTTCCCTTGCCTCTAGAGATGTCTAGCAAGAAGCTGCTGGGGCCAATGTCAAAGAGGTTGCTGCCTGTGTTCTCCTCTAGTATTTTGATGGTTTCCTGTCTCACATTTAGGTCTTTCATCCATTTTTAATTTATTTTTTATATGGAGTAAGAAAGTGGCCCAGTTTCATTTTTTTGCATGTAGCTATTCATTTTTCCCGACACCATTTGTTAAAGAGACTGTTTTTCCATACTGTTTCTTGCTTTTTCAAAGGTTAATTGGCCATACAGTGGGTTCATTTCTGAGTTTTCTATTCTGTTCCATTGATCTATATGTCTGTTTTTTGTGCCAGTACCATACTGTCTTGATCACTACAGCTTTCTAATATAATTTGAAGTCCAAAATTGTGATGCTTCCAGCTATGCATTTCTTTTTCAGGATTGGTTTAGCTATTCAAGGCCTTTTGTGGTTCCATAAAAACATTAGGATTGTTTGTTCTAGTTCTGTGAAAAATGCTGGTGGTATTTTGATAGAAATTGCATGAAATCTGTAGATTGCTTTGAGTAGTGTAGACATTATAACAATATTTGTTCTTCTAACCCATGAGCATGGAATATTTTTTCATTACTTTGTGTCATCTTCAATTTCTTTCATTAGAGTTTTATAGTTTTTAGAGTATAGATCTTTTACCTCTTTGGTTAAGTTTATTGCTAGGTTTTTTGGCACAATTTTAAATGGGATCTTATTGGATTTTTGGCACAATTTTAAATGGGATCGATTCTTTGATTTCTTTTTCTGCTACTTCATTATCGGTGTAGAGAAATCCAAATGATTTCTGTATGTTGAGTTTGTTTCCTGTGACTTTACTGAATTCAGGTATCAGTTCTAGCAATTTTTTGGTGGAGTCTTTGGGTTTTCTATATAGAGTATCATGGCATCTGCAAATAATGAAAGTTTGACTTTTTCTTTGCCAATTTGGATGCTTTTTATTTCTTTTTGATGTTTTTTTGCTGATGCTAGGACTTCCAGCACTATGTTAAATAACTGTGGTTAGAGTGGACATCCCTGCCTTGTTCCTGACCAGAGAGGAAACTTCTCAGTTTTTCCCCATTGAGGATGATATTAGCTGTGAGTTTTTTTATATGGCCTTTATGATGTTGAGGGACATGCTCTCTATTCCTACTTTGTTGAAAAGGGCTTTTATCAAGAATGTACACTGTACTTTGTCAAATGTCTTTTCTGCATCTATTGTGAGGATCATATGGTTCTTATCCTTTCACTTATTAATGTGGTTTATCATGTGGATTGATTTGCTATTGAACCACCTCTCAGCCCAGGAATAAATCCCACTTGATTGTGGTGAATAATTCCTTTAATGTGCTGTTGGATTTTATTTGCTAGTATCTTGTCAAGAATTTTTGTACCCATATTCATCAGGGATATTGGTCTGTAATTCTCCTTTTTAGTGGGTCTCTGTCTGGTTTTGGAATCAAGATAATGCTGGTGTCACAGAATGAATTTGGAAGTTTTCCTTCCATTCATATTTTCTGGAACAGTTTGAGAAGAGTGGGTACTAACGCTTCTTTAAATGTTTAGTTAAATTCACTTAGGAAGCCTTCCTGTCCTGGACTCTTGTTTGTTGGAAGATTTTTTAGTTTTTTTTTTATAGGAAGAATTTTTTTAAAGATTTTATTTATTTATGAGAGAGAGAGAGAGAGAGAGAGAGAGAGAGAGGCAGAGACACAGATAGAGAAGAAGCAGGCTCCATGGAAGAAGCCTGATATGGGACTTGATCCTGGGACTACAGGATCATGCCCTGAGCCGAAGGCAGGTGCCAAATCCCTGAGCCACCCAGGGATCCCCTGTTGGAAGATTTTTGATTACTGATTCAATGTTTTTGCTGATTCTGTGTCTGTTCAAATTTTCTATTTCTTCCTGTTTCAGTTTTTGGTAGTTTGTATGGTTCTAGGAATTTATCCATTTCTTCCAGATTGCCTAATTTGTTGGCATATAACTGCTCAAAATATTCTCTTATAATTGTCATTCTACAGTGGTTGTAATCTCTCCTCTTTCATTCATAATTTTATTTATTTGGATCCTTTCTCTTCTCTTTTTGATAAGTATAGCTAGGGGTTGATCAATTTTGTTAATTTTTTCAAAGAACCATCTCCTAGTTTTGTTGATCTGTTCTACTGTTTGTTGTTGCTGGTGGTGGTGGTGGGGTTTCTTAGTTTCTAGATCTTTTATTTCTGCTCTAATCTTTATTATTTCCCTTCTTCTGCTGGCTCTAGGCTTCATTTGTTGTTCTTTTTCTAGCTTCTCTAAGTGTAAGGTTAGGCTGTTTGAGACTTTTCTTGCTTCTTGAGGTAAGCCTGTATAGCTATATACTTCCCTTTTAGGGCCCTTTTTTGCTGCATCTCGAAAGTTTTGGACTGTCATGTTTTCATTTTCATTTGTATCTATGTATTTTTTAAATGTCTTCCTTAATTTCTTGGTTGATCTATTCATTCTTTAGTTAACCTCCACGTATTTGTGATCTTTCCTTTTCTTTCTTGTGTGTGTGTGTGTGTGTGTGTGTGTGGTTGACTTCAGGTTTCATAGCATTGTGGTTAAGAAAATATGCATGGTATGATCTCAATCATTTTTTAGTTGTTGCAGACTGATTTGTGATCTAATATATGGGCTATTCTGGAAAATATCTCATGTGCACTTGAAAAGAATGTGTATTCTGTTGCTTTAGGATGAAATGTTCTGAATATATCTGTTAAGTCCATCTGGTCCAGTATGTCATTCCAAGCCATTGTTTCCTTGTCGATTTTCTGTTTAGATGATCTGTTAATTGATATAAGTGGGGTATTAAATTCCCCTACTATTATTATATTATTATCAATGAGTTCCTTTCTTTTTGTTATTAATTGTTTTATATATTTCAGTGCTTCCATGTTGGGTGCATAAATATTTACAATTGTTAAATCTCATTGGTGGATGATCCCTTTTATTGTATAGTGTCCTTCTTGTCCTATTTCTTATAACAGTCTTTGGTTTAAAATCTAGTTTGTCTGATACTAGTATTGCTACTCCAGCTTTCTTTTGATGTCCACTTGCATGATAAATGTTGTTTCTCCATCCCCTTACTTTTAATCTGCAGGTGTCTTTAGGTCTAAAATGAGTCTCTTGTAGGCAGCATATAGATGGGTCTTGTTTTTCCATACATTCTGATACCCTATGTCTTTTGATTGGAGCATTCAGTCCATTTACATTCAGAGTAATTATTGATAGATATGTAGTTAGTGCCATTTTATTTCTGGTTTTTTTTAAGATTTTTTAAAATTTATTCAGAGACAGAGACAGAGAGAGAGAGAGAGAGGCAGAGACACAGGCAGAGGCAGAAGCAGGCTCCATGCAGGGAGCCCGATGTGGGACTCAATCCTGGGTCTCCAGGATCACACCCCAGGCTGCAGGCGGTGCTAAACTGCTGCGCCACCGGGGCTGCCCATTTCTGTTTTTTTTTTTTTTTTTTAATTGTTTCTGAGATTTTTCTCTGTTCCTTTCTACTCTTTGGCACTTCTGGTCTTTCTCACTTGGAGTTCCCTTTAATATTTCTTGCAGGGCTGGTTTAGTGGTCACAGACTTCTTTAGTTTTTGTTTGTCTGGGCAACTCTTTATCTCTCCTATTCTGAATGATAGCTTTGCTGGGTATTCTTGGCTGTAGATTTTTCCCATTAGCACATTGAATATATCATGCCACTCTCTTCTGGCCTGCCAAGTTTCTGTGGAGAGATCTCCAGCTAGCCTTATGGATCTTCCCTTATAAGTTAGGGACTTCTTTTGTCTTGCTGCTTTTAGGACTTTTTCTTTCTCACTATATTTGTAAATTTAACTATAATATATCTTCATATTGGCCTGTTTTTATAGATTTTTTTTTATAGATTTTGATGGGAGTTCTCTGTGCCTCATGGAGCTGGATGTCTGTTTCCTTCCACAAATTAGGGAAGTTTTCAGTGATTATTTCCACAAACAAAACTTCTGCCTCTTTTTCTCTTTCTTCTTCTTCTGGGACTCCTATGATATGAATGTTATTATGTTCGATGGAGTCACTGAGTTCCCTAAGTCTATTCTCATAATCCATAGTTCTTCGTTCTTCTTTCTCTCATTTCTTCAGCTTCATTATTTTACATTATTCTATATTCTATATCACTTCTTCATTCCTCTGTTTCTTCCATCCTTGTGGTCATCACATCCAGTCTGTTTCTAATCTCAGTTATTGAACTTTTCATTTCTGCCTGATTGTTTTTTTAGCTTTTCTATCTCTGTGGTAAGCATCACCCTTATGTCTTTCATGCTTTTCTCAAGCCCAGCAAGTATTCTTATGATTGTTACTTTAAATTCTGGAACAAGCATATTACTTATATCTGTTTCATTTAGACCTCTGGCCATGACCTTTTCTTGTTCTTTCTTTTGGGATGAATTCTTCAGTTTTGGCATTTTGTCTAGGTCTCTGTCTTCTTCTGTGTGTTAGAGAAACCTATTGTGCTTCCTGCTCCTAAGAGTAATGGCTTTATAAGGAAGAGGTCATATAGTGTCCAGGGCATGGCACTCAGGGAGTGTCTCTAGTGTATGCTGCATGCATTCTGCTGCTGTTTTTTGGCTGCTCTAGTTATCCTCAGGTCAGTCATCTGCAGAGGCTCTTCTTGCCTGCAGTGGGTAGTGTTTGGACCTTAGTGAGAATGTGGCAAGTTTTAACTAGATACACTCTAGTTTGCTTGTTAAATGAGACTTGATGCTACTATCTCTAGAACTGAAGCCTTTTCAGATCTCTGTGGTTGGTAGACGTGGTACATGTGGAGGTTTCTCCTGGCTTTCCCACGAAGGGGCCTGCTGCACTGGTCCTTTGGTACACACGCCCAACAAAAGCAATACCAGCAGAGCACAGGGTGGGTAGGACTTGGTTTAAGCAAGTTCGGTAGCCAGTGTTGGCACTGTGCTCTACATTGAAGTTTGTTTCTGCTGAGAGGCAGGGGAGGGAAATGACACAAGCCCCCTCCTCTGTCCCCAGAAAGGGGTCTTTGTACTTGCTGCTCTCAGAGGAGCACTCCCAGAAGAATGAATAATTTCCCCTCATGCATCCTAGGCATTTTTCAGATCACTGTTTACATGTTTTCTGTCCAGAGTTGCTTGCTTGCCTGAGGGCAGGGCAGTGCACTTTGTGTTCTGTCCCAGCCAAGCCTGCCAACTTTTAAAACTCCAAACTTTAGGGGCATGCTATGACAGGGGCCTGCACTGGTTTTCTGGAGGAATGTCTTACTGCACTTGGATGGATGGATGGATGAAAGTTTGAACAAGAAAGGCAGTCATGCCAGAGTGCAGGGGCATGGCATTTGGAGCAAAGCAGGCATAGTAGCCAGGGTCTGAGTACTGAGGGGTGGCAGAGGGAAATGCTGCCTCCCAGCAATTTTGTCCCTAGAGAGGTGTCTCTGTGAACATCACCTCTCACAGATGTGCTCCAAGAAGAGCAGTCTCCCCATGTGCCTTAGGCAATTCTCAGATTGCAGCATCTGCCCCGGGGCTTATCTCCAAGAATAGGGCAGCACCTTCAAGGTCTCTATCCCAGCCAAGCCTAAATTTTGCAAACAGCTCCTGCTGGTTGCAAAAACTCATGAAAATCAGCACCTCTTGTTATCCCAGCCAATGGCTTTGGGAACTTGTTTTCCTTGTGCATATCCCTGTGCACTCCACCCTCTCTCTCACCTTTCTCTTCAACCAGGGCTCCCTCCCCTCCACAGCACCCAAGATCATCCATTTCTCCCCCAAACCACATCTCCATACTTTCTACCTTCCTCAATGTGGCCTCTTCTCTACCTCTAGATGTTCAATTCATTCTGTCAGTCCTCAGGTTTACTTCTTGGGTATTCAGAATGATTTAATAGCTCTCTAGCTGTTTGAGGGATGAGGCAAGCCTAGAGTCCTCATACTATGCAACCACCTTATCTCCTTACATTATTTATTTTGGATAGCTATAAACCCTTTGTCAAATACGTCATTTGCAAATATCTTCTCTAATTCAGTGAGTGGTCTTTATCTTTTGAGGATTTTTCTTTTGCTGTTCAGAAGCTTTTTAATTTGATGTAGTCCCAATAGTTTGTTTTTTCTTTTGTTTCCCTTGCCTTAGGAGACATACCTAGAAAAATATTGCTTTGGTCTATGTCAGATAAATTACTACCTGTGTTCTCTTCTAGAATTTTTATGGTTTTAGGTCTCACATTCATATCTTTACTCCATTTTGAATTTATCTTTGTGTATGATGCAAGAAAATGTTCCAGTTTCATTCTTTTGCAGGTAGATTTCCAGTTTTCCCAGTACCATTTGTTTAAAGGCACTGGTTTTTTTTTTTTTTCTATTGCATATTCTTGCTTCCTTTATCAAAGATTAATTGACCATATAATTGTGGGTTTATTTCTGGGTTGTCTGTTCTGTCCTATTGATCTATGTGTCTATTTTTATGCCAGCACCATACTGTTTTAATTATTACATCTTTGTAGTGTATCTTAAAATCTGTTATTGTGATACCTAGTTTTGTTTATATAAAGATTGCTTTGCCTATTTGGGCTTTTTTGTTGTTGTTGTTGTTCCAAACAAATTTTAGGATTATTTGTTCTACTTCTGTGAAAATGCTGTTGGTATTTTGATAGGGAGTGCATTGAATCTGTAGATTGCTTTAGGTAGTTCAGCCTTTAAAATATTTGTTTTTCCAGGGCACCTGAGTTGCTCAGTCTGTTAAGTGTCCAATTCTTGCTTTTGATTTTGATTTAGGTCATGATCTCAGGGTCCTGAAATCAAGCTACTGAACATTGGGCTCCATGCTCAGCAGAATCTGCTCAAGATTCTCTCCCTCTCTTTCCCCATCTGACCCTCCCCTCCTCAAATAAAAATCTTTTAAAAGGTAAAATCTTTGTTCTCCCAATCCATGAGCATAGAGTATATTTCCATTTGTTTGTCTCATCTTCAATTTCTTTTATCAATGTTTTATAGTTTTCAGAGTACAGGTCTTTTACCTCCTTGGTTAAATTTATTCATAGATATCTTAATAATTTTGGTGAAATTATAAATGGGATTATTTCTTAATTTCACCTTCTTCTAGTTTTTGATTTTGCTTGTTCTTCTTCTTCTAGCTCCTTTAGGTGTAAAGTTAGGTTGTTTGAGGGTTTTGTTTGTTTCTTAAGCAGGCCTGTATTGCTAGAAATTTCCTTTTTAGAACACCTTTTCTGTATCCCAAAGATTTTGGACTATTGTGTTATCATTTTCATTTGTCTCCATGTATTTTTTTTACTTCCCCTTTGATTCTTTGGTTGACCCATTCATTCTTTAATAGCATGTTATATAGCCTCCGTGTCCTTTTCAGATTTTTCTTGTGTTTGATTTCTAGTTTTATAGTGTTAGGGTTGGAAAAGATGCATGGTATGACTTTGACCTTTTTTAATTTGTTGAGACTTTTGTTCCCTGACATGTGATCTATTCTGGAGAATATTCCATGTGCACTTGAAAAGAATGTGTATTCCACTATTTTAGGATAGAATGTTCTGAATATATTAGACCAATCTGGTTTAATGTGTCATTCAAAGCCAGAGTTTCCTTCTTGATTTTCTGTTTGAATGAACTACCCATTAACCTAAGTGAGATGTTAAAGTCCCCTACTGTTACCATATTACTATTGATTACTTCCTTCATGTTTGTTATGAGCTACTTTATGTATTTGGGTGCCCATATTGGATGCATATTTATAATTATTATATCTTCCCGTTGAATTGTTCCCTTTATCATTATGTAATGTCCTTGTCTCTTGTTACAGTCTTTATTTTAAAGTCTATTTTGTCCAATACAAGTATTGCTACCTCAGCTTTCTTTATGCTTCTATTTGCATGACAAATGCTTTTCATCCCTTCAACTTCAATCAGCATGTGCCTTTAGGTCTGCAATAAGTTTCTTATAAGTAGCATATAGATGGGTCTTAATTGTTTTATCCTTTCTATCATCTTGTCATTTGATTGGAGCATTTAGTCCATTTACATTCAAAGTGATTATTGATAGATGTGTACTTACTGTCATTTTGTTACCTGTTTTATAAAGGGTTTTTTTTAAATTCTTCTCTATTCCTTTCTTCTCTTGCTCTCTTCTCTTTTAGTTTGCCAGCTTCCTTTAGTGATACATGTGGAGTCCTTTCTCTTCATTTTTTGCATATCTGTTACCACTTTTCGTGTTTAGATTACATATAACATCTTATACATACAGCAGTCTATATTATATTGATGGTCACTTAAGTTTGAACCTATTCTAAAAGCACTAAATTTTTACTCCCCCACCCCTAAATTTTATGTATACGGTGTCATACTTTACATCCTTTTATTTTGTGAATCCTTGACAGGTTTTTATAGATATACTTAATGTTACTGCTTTTGTGCTTCCTACTTTTCTTACTTCTGCCTAGGGTCTTTCCATTCCACTCAAAGAGTCTCCTTTAGCATTTCTTATAAGTTTAGTGATGATGAATTTCTTTAACTTTTGTTTGTCTAGGAAACTTTGATCTCTCCTTCTCTTCTGAATGATAGCCCTGCTGGATGTAGTACTCTTGGCTGCAGGGTTTTTTACTTTCGGTAACTTGAATATACCATGCTATCTGTATAGTTTTGGCCTGCAAAGTTCCACTGAAAAATCTGCTCATCACCTTAAGAGATTTTCCTTGTACATAAATGTTTTGTCTTGCTGCTTTAAAAATTATCTCTTTATCACTACTTTTTGCTATTTAAATTTCTATGTGTCTTGATGTGGACCTTCTTGGGTTGATTTTATTCGGGGCTCTCTGTGCTTCCTTTCTGGATCTGGATTTCTGTTTCCTTCCCCCAGATTAATAAAGTTTTCACCTTATTTCTTCATGGAAATTTTCTGCCCCCTTTCCTCTCTTCTTCCCAATCTCTGTAATGTGAATGTTATTGTGCTTAATGATGTTACTGAGTTTCCTTAATGTATTTTATGTATTATATTTTTCTCTCTCTCCTATTCTGCTTTCCTTTATTCTGTCCTCCAGTTTGCTAATCCATTCTTCTGAATGCTCTAGTCTACTATTTATTCCCTCTAGTATATTTTTAATTTCAGTTATTGGATTCTTCATTTTCAATTGGTTCTTTTTTATAATATCTTTTTTAAAGGTTTTATTTATTTATTCATGATAGACATAGAGAGGGAGAGAGAGAGAGATTGGCAGAGACACAGGCAGAAGGAGAAGCAGGCTCCATGCCAGGAGCCTGTCGCGGGACTCAATCCTGGAACTCCAGAATCATGCCCCGGGCCAAAGGCAGGCGCCAAACTGCTGAGCCACCCAGGGATCCCCAATATCTTTTAAATATATTTTTAAAAATTTATTTATTTATTTATTTATTTATTTATTCATGAGAGACAGAGAGATACAGAGGCAGAGGGAGAAGCAGACTCCTTGCAGGGAGCCCGATGTGGGACTCAATCCCAGAATTCCAGGATCATGCCCTGAGCCCTGCTGAGCCACCCAGGTGTCCCTTTATACTATCTCTTTGTTGAGGATCTCACTGAGGTCCTCCACTCTCTTCTCAAGTCCAGTGAATATCTTTATGATCATTGCTTTAAATTCTCTGTCAGGCATATTACTTATCTCCATTTTGTTTAGCTCTCTTGCTATGATTTTATTTTCATTTTCCATTTGGACCATATTTCTCTGTCTCCTCATTTTGTCTAACTCTCTGTGCCTATTTCTATGTGTTAGGAAAGTTACATCTCCTGCTTCTGAAAGTACTGGCCTTATATTAAAGATGTCATAGTGCCCTGCAGTGCAATGTCCCCATTTACCAGAACCTGGCACTTCAAAAGTGTCTCCCATGTGTGTTGTATGTGCCCAACTATTGTGGCTGAGCCTCATTTACCTTCAATCCAATCATCAGCCATGGCCTCTGTTTGCCTGTTGTGAGTGGAGTTTGGTCCCTGCGTTGTTAGAGAACCAGTCTGGGGCCACTTTTTGCTTGAGTTAGGTCAGACCAGGCATTGTAGAGCTGCAGCAACACATAACTGCAAGGAAGTCTCCTTGTTTTGTCCCTTGAGAAGCTTTCATTAGTGGGCAGAGCCTGCAGTCAGACCAGATATCTGCCCATAGCCCACTACTGGAGCCACAATCAAACTGGTGTATGTGGTTTCTTTTTCTATCCCAGGGCAGGAGTCACTTAGGGGTAGTGCTAACCCCTGTAAGGGCTGCTTTCACACATTTATGACATGGCTTTGAGTGACTCCTGCTAAGGCTAGGTTGGAGGGAGTGGATCTGTAGGATAATACAAGAGCAGAGTGCAAGGTGTCAGCAAGGTTTGCACTGTCTGCTGTGAGAGGGGACCTGGAGCCACTTTGCAAAATTCCTACTGAGCTTAAGTTGGTGGAAACAGGTCCACAGAAGAGTGTATGAGCAGAGTGTGCTATTACCAAGCTAGGTGGAAAGTGTTCCTGCTGGGCTGTTTCCCACAGGTGTCTATATATTTAGCCTGGGGGGGGGGGGCAGGGGAGGGACATGGCTCTTGCCAGCTCTTGCTCTTAGAGAAGTTCCCCAAAGATCCCTGCCTCTCCAGCACACACTCTGAGATTAGTAAACAAATCTCCCTCCTGTATACCCCAGGCATTTTTCAAACTGTTGCTTCTATGCTGTATCTCAGTGAGGCTATTTGTTATGCTGTCTCTTTAGGGTAGGGACTCCATTTCCTATTGCCCTCAGGCTCTCCCAGAGCTGAGTTCTCTGATTTTTAAAGTTCCAGATATTAAGTGCCTCTAGTTTTCAAAGGCAAATGTTATGGGATTCATCTTCCTTGTGCAGGTCCCACATGTCTGGGCCTCGTGTGGGGTCTCCCCTCCTCTCTCAAGGTCCATGGTGTCCCTCCTTCTTACAGATGGTCCCATGCATCAGTCTTCCTGCTGACAGCATCTCCACCCTTTTTACCATCTTTAATATGGGCTCTTCTCTACATTTAGCTGTGGAGAATCCGTTCTTTCAGTCTTTGGGTCATTTTCTGGTTACTTACACTGATGTGGGTGTTATTTAGGTATATCCATGGGATGAGGTGAACCTGGGATCCTCCTACTCTGCATCTTCCCTGGAACTCTGAAATGTTGTCTTTTTTTTTTTTTTTTTGTATATGGATGCCCAGTTTTCTATCACCACTTGTTGTAAAGACTATCTTTTCCCCATTCCATTGCCTTGTTTCTTTGTTAAAGATCAGTTGACTATTTGTATGTAGGTCTATTCCTGGAATCTTTATTATGTTCCATTGATCTATTTATCTATTCTTTTGCCAATATCACATTGTCACGATGACTATAGCTTTATAGTAATTCTTGAGGTTGGGTAATATGCTTTGAGCTTCGTTTTTCTCCTTCAAAATTATGTTGGCTATTCTGGATCTTTGCCTCTCTATATATAAACTATAGAATCAGTTTATTGATATCCACAAAATAACTTTCTGGGATTTTGATTGGGATTACATTAAATCTATAGATCAGATTGGGAAGAACTGATATCTTGACATTATTGAGTCTTCCTATCCATGAACATGGAGTATCTGTCCATTTCTTTAGTTCTCTAATTTCATTCATCAGAATTTTGTAGTTTGCCTCATATAGATTTTGTACATATTTTATTTTCTTAGATTTATAACTAAGTATTTCATTTATTAGTGCTAATGTAAATTATGTTGTATTTTAATTTCAAATTCCACCCCTGTTCATTGCTGGCATATAGAAATATAGTAATCTTATATCTTCAGACCTTGTGATAATCATTTATTAGTCCTAATAGTTTTTATGTTTATTCTTTCAGATTTTTTACATAGATGACCATGTCATCTGCAAACAAAATTTTACTTTCTCTTTCCCAGTATGTATCACTTTTATTTCTTTTTCTTGTTTTATTGCATTAACGAGGACCTCAGTATGATGTTGAAAAGGTGTAGTGAGAGAGGACTACTACTCCTAGCCTTCTACCTGAGTTTAGTGAGAGGGCTTCAAGTTTTTCACCATTATATTATGTTACTGTAAGTTTTTTATAGATATTCTTTATCAAGTTGAGGGAACTTCCTCTATTCCTGCTTTACTGTGAGTTTTTGTCATGAATGGGTATTGGATTTTGTCAAATACTCTTTTTGAGTCTGTTTATATCATCATGTGGTTTTTCTCTCATAGTCTGTTGATGTGATGTCTTATATTTATTGATTTTCAAATGTTGAATCAGCTTCCATATCTAGGATAAATCCCACTTGGTCCTTGTATATAATTATTTTTATACATTATTGGACTCAATTTGCTAATACTTTGTTGAAGACTTTTTGCATCTATATTCTTGAGAGACATTGGTGTGTAGGGCTTTTTTTCCTTACAATGTCTTGGGGGGATCCCTGAGTGGTTCAGTGGTTTCGCGCCTGCCTTTGGCCCAGGGCGTGATCCTGGAGTCCCGGGATCGAGTCCCGCATCAGGCTCCCGGCATGGAGCCTGCTTCTCCCTCTGCCTGTGTCTCTGCCTCTCTCTCTCTCTTCCTCTCTCTCTCTCTCCCTATGTCTATCATGAATAAATAAAAATAAATCTTAAAAAAAAAAAATAAACAATGTCTTTGCTTTTGTTATTAGGCCAATGCTGGCCTCATAATGAGTCAGAAAGTATCCCTCTGCTTCTAGTTTCTGAAAGAAATTGTAGAGAACTAGAATAACTTCTTCCTTACCCGTTTGGTAGAATTCACCACTGAATGCATCTGGGCCTGGTGCTTTCTTTTTTGCAAAGTTTTTAATTATGTGTTCAATTTCTTTAATAGATATAGGCCCATTCAGATTGCCTATCTCTTCTTGTATGAGTTTTGATAGATTGTATCTTTCAACAAATTGGCCTATTTCATCTACATTAAATTTGTGTGCATGGAGCTGTTTATTCTGTTTATTATTCTCTTTTTTTAAAAGATGTTATTTATTCACAAGAGACACAGAGAGAGAGAGAGAGAGAGAGGCAGAGGGAGAAGTAGGCTCCATGCAGGGAGCCCAACATGGGACTCAATCCCTGGTCTCCAGGATCACACCCTGGGCTGAAGGCAGGCCCTAAACCACTGGGCTACCCAGGGAATCCCTGTTTATTATTCTCTTAATGTCCATGGGATATGTAGTGATGCCCCCTTTTTCATTTTTGATGTTAGTAATTTATAGCCTCTCTCAATCTCTTTATTTAACCTAGCTAAAGGCTTATTAATTTTATTGATCTTTAAAAAAAAATTTTGTTTTCATCAATTTTCTCTATTGATTTCCTGTTTTCAATTACATTGATTTCTTCTGATTCTTATTATTTCCTTTCTTCTGCTTATTTTGGATTTATTTTCAGGTTCCTAAAGTGGAAACCTAAATAATTGATTTTAGATCTTTTTTTCCTAATATATACATTCACTGTTATTAATTTCCTTCTAATTACTGCTTTCACTACATCCTACAAATTTTTATTATAAGTTGCTACTTTATTTTCACTTTGCCCAATATATTTTTAAATTTCTCTTGGGATTTCTTCCTTTATCTCTGTGTTAGAGGTGTGTTGTTTAATCTCCACTTCTTTGGGGTTCTCCAATTATCTTTCTAGGTTAATTCCATTCTAATCTGAGAGAAGACATTACATAATCTTTATTCTTTTAAATTTTTGAAGGTGTATTTTATCTCCCAGAATGTGGTCTATCTTGGTGAATGTTCTGTGTGAGTTGAGAATGATGTAGAATAATATGCTGTTGAATGAAATAGTCTATAGATGTCCAGTTGATTGACGGTATGGTTAAGTTCAACTACGTCCTTAAAGACTTCTGTCTGCTGTATCTGTCCATTTCTAATAGAAAAGTGTTGAAGTCTTCAACTATGACAGTGGATTTATCTATTTCTCCTTGAAGTTCTCTTTTTTCTCATGTAGTTTGATATCCTGTTATTAGGTGCATACATGTTAAGGATTACTATGCCTTCTTAGAAAACTAACTCCTTTATCCCTGAAAACTTTCTTTGCTCTAAAGTCTGCTTTGCTTGAAATTAATATAGCTACTCTTGCTTCCTTTTAATTAGTGTTAGCATGGTATATCCGTCTCTATTAATTTACTTTTAATCTTTATATTTAAAGATATATTATCTTATATATTAAAGATATATTATCTTATATTTTATCTTTATATTTAAAGATAGTTTTTTATAGGTAACATATAGTTAGATCTTGTTTTTTTGTGGGGGTTTTTTATGCACTCAGACACTGTCTTTTAATTAATGCATTTAAATCACTGATGTTCAAAGTGATTATTGGTATAGTTAGATTAATATCTATCAATTACAGTTTAGTTTTTCTACCCCAACACTGGCTCCTCTGGCAACTTCTGTTTGTGAGTCTCTACTCCAGCAAGCCATGTCACCCTACATTCACCTGTCTGTATCTCCAAATGTGCAGGCAGCAGTTTTCCTTGTATCCTCTCTTTTTTATAGATTCTAGAAGAGTTGTTGATTTTTTAATCTGTACTTAATTGCTCAAGTTATAGAAATAGACTGATGCAGCCAAGTTAGTTGATGTGCAAGAAAAATACTAATAGGAGTAGAGGAAGTTGGTCAATTAGGATGGATTGGATGGTGAGGCTCTCTGTAACCACTGAGATATGATTTGAAATGCTCTTGGCCAAGTAGCATTGTGCAGAACCCAACCAAGTCAGTAACCCTGTCAATACAAGCTTTGTTTTGTTTTGTTAGTTTTTTGGTTTTGGTTACAGTATTATAGGAATGGGCTGGGAATAGTTTACCAGTCAATAAGTATTGTGATAAAAGATACTACTGAATGTAGAGCAATGCTCTAGGGTAGAAAGTAGATATTTTGGTTTTCCATAGAATCATGGATCCATGGATGAGGACATAGAAGTGTACATTTTGGGAGCCTAATATTTTGGTACATAAACCAAGCCAATTTACACTATTCAGAGGTTTGTTTTTTTTTTTTAAGTATTCTAAGTTACCCCAGTGTTAAAGTATGTATAACCTTGATCTGTCCCTCACAAAAAATGACTATAACTCACTACATTTGTGTGTCTAAAAGTCGCTTTTAATTTATTTTTCTATGGTACTGAGTACCTATTATGTGCTAGTTTCTATTTCCCATGCTAAGGAAACAATGGGAAAAAAAATCTAATTTCCAATTTTGTGAATGCAACTTTTCATCACCATATAATTAAATAAGAACAATAGGAACACAATAACATTAGAAAAGTTTTGTCCCACAGAATCCATGCTATAGATACGGTGTTTCTTGATTTATTTATACTTTTTTTCCCTAATCCATATTTTGGTTCCACTTCCTTGTTTTAGGTTGTGTAATTATTATAATTTTATAACAGTATTTGAGCATGTATCTAGAAGTGAAAGGTAAAGCAAACAATAACAAGCCCGCTTCTAGGTAAGCATCATGCCCATTTGTGATTTTTCCCATGACAACTTTAGGGTATTCAGCTAAGGTATTTAGGGCTTTAAAAAAAAGGATAATGGCCCATTGACATTATAAATAGCCATTACATAGCATCTTTTAGGTTTTAGGAGTTAAATAGCTCAGTAGCCTTTTTTCTTGTGGCACAAAAATGAAGAGAAACACCTGACAATTTTGTAGGAAGTTTTTTTTTTAATCTTTGAGAAAATAAGGTCTAACGGAATTACATATTTAAAACTTCACAGAGAGGTGATCCACAAGATGCGTTGTCAAAACCTGCTCACTGTAAATTGTGCTAGCCTTCTGGATTTCAGAAAGGAGCTCTTTATGTAGACTGGACTATAAAAAGACCCTCTTTATACTTGGAGCAAATAGAGAAATCAATGTAATTGCTTGTATCTTGTATTTTAAGAATCAAAGTCAAATGTCCACAGGGACCAGGCAGGTAATATAAAAATGTGACAAGGGCCATGTAGGGATGCTGGTACATTGGAGAGTTTAAGGGCTCTGCTCAGCAAGAGCAATAGGGCCATGGAGGTATATAGGCTCAGAACTCCCAGGGTGTCCCATTTTTCAATTAAAGATAAGGTTATTAATGTACAGTCCTTTAATTTTAAGTATTGCAAATTACTCATAAATGACCCTGACCATTCAGTTGCAACATCTGATCTAGTTTATTACATCACTTCTATGCTTCAACTAATCAAATTCTTGTATTGCTTCCTCTATGCAAAGAGAAGATAAGCCCACAAGAGGGAGAAGTGGGTAGAGAGTTGTACTATAAAAAAGATTTTTAAAATCCACTATACCTTCAGAAATTATATAAAGAAAAGAGCTTTGACATCTCCCATTAGGACAGTGGAGTCTTCTTGACAGAGAATTGTCTGTTCTGTTCTCTGGCACTTTAGTTATGCTAGGCTACTCATTTGACATCCTCTATCTTTTTAAAAAATTGAAATCTGATCACTCTTTCCAGAGTACCCAGAGCTCAAGACTAATTTGAACAAATAGATGTCTTGTTTTTCAGGATTCTTTTCCCACATTAAACATCTGGGGAATGTTTAATATTGTGTCATGTTTTTATAATTAAATTTTTTAAAAGAGCGATTAAAAGAAAAGCAAGTCAGTTTCCTTTTCTATATACAATCTAAAAAGATTTTTCTAAAAACCGTCTTTTCTCATCTTTTCTGAAAAGACAGTCATAAAACTGCCATTGGCCACTAAGAGCAATTTTCAGATGATCCTCATGAGAAGGGAAAAAACTTCCATATATTTATGACTTTTCACAATCTATTTCCTTCATGTTTCAAATCATGTCAGATGTCTTATTGCCATGACACACAATGCCCAGTAGAGACAGTTCAGTATGGCTCCCATCACTTCTGATAACACATCACTCAGAGCAATTATGTATCAGCTCCAAGTGATTTTTTTTTAAAGGCAGTCTCAGGAAAACCATTTCTGTTTTTCCAATGCAGTCTTTCAGTTGAAAGTATTGTCTGTATCTTAAACCAAGACTGGTATTTATTCACTCATTCAATACATTAAAGGCCCCCATATTTATTGAGGTACTCTGATAGGAATTAAAAACAATGTGAGTAAAAAAGACACAGTCTTGCCTTTATGGATCCCAGGCAGCAGAAATTAATCACACAAATAACCATATAATCACAAATTCTGATAAGTACACTAGAGAATCATGAAATGCTATGGGAGTCTAAAATGGAACATGAATTGGTCTAAGGAAAGAGAGGAAGCCTTCCCTGAGGAAGTGATGCTTATGCTGATAGCTCCAGCACAGTTAGGTATCAACACAGGGGAGAAGTGGGGAAGAAAGTTCCATTCAGAGAGAACCATTTACATAAAAGTATAGGGAGGGAACATGACAATTTAAAAAGCTGAAAGCAAGCTAATGTGGCTGAAGTCATAAATGGAAGAGGGTACAAAATGAGGCAGATCCAATAGGAAGGTAATGACCAGATCACTCAGACACTTCTAGGAGGAGCAAGGTGAAGCTATTGATGGATTTGGACTGAAGAGGCCTCATATTTGTCTTTTTCAAGGATTTTTTTTTTTTTTTGCTTTGGTCGCTTGGTTAGGAGAGAGTAGTGGAGGCAAAAAGACTGGTTACAAGTGTATTAACCATGTGTTTCTGATGTTTTGACACTTGGAGCCTTGCTGACCCTGGAGAGACTGCTCCTCCCAGATGTAGCCAATTTTTAGAGATAATAAAGGACTCACCTATACATGTTCCTGTCACATGCAAACCAACCAATCCAAAGGCCAAGCCCCCCAACCACCTCCTTTATTGAGCTCTTATACTCCAGGCCACTATCCATCTGACCAAATCACCCCACAAACAGGTCCCAGACAATAAAGGCAGCCCCTGTGCCCCAGAACCCACAGAAATTATTTCAACTAGCCAATCCTAAATCTGCTTACACTGCTTCACCTATTTCCTCCATGGAAACCACAACAAAAACTCTTGCTTCCATTGTCCCCTAGCTCTGTCTCCTGATAAATCCTAGGGCTTCTCCATGTGGGCCCCTTGAGTGGCATGCCAGACCTCCTATTCCAAGAGATCTGTGACTATAAACTTCTTCATTCATCATAGTCATTTCTGTGACTGCAGGTCTTACCGTACCTGATTAAAATAAATCATAGGTACATTTAAAACACAAGGTCATGGGGTAAGAGGGCTTTGGTAGTGGTTTGGACTAAGGATGGTCTTAGTAGAGAAAAAGAAAAATAGTTATAGAAGAGGTAAAATGGATTGGATAAGGGGGTGAGGAAAAGAAAGGTATCTAGGATGATTTCTGGGATTATGCCTTTTCAATTAAATGGATGATGGCATCACATACAAAGAAAATCCAGGAAGAGGACCAAGTTTGAGAGGGAGAATGATGAGTAAAATGTGCCTTCAAGACAACCAAATGTAAATGTTTCATGGAAAGTTGGATTTAAGCTCATATCCAAGGAAAAGAATCCCTAGCACCCTTGTCCTTTTACCCACAGATGAGGACTCTCAGACGGTACTATTTATAGATTGTGAATTTTTTCCTAATATATCACATTTCTGGTTGATGTAAATGACACTTTAAGATGAGAAACATTAGTATATTTATATCTTACTGGTTGTGAAAAATTAATTTTCATATGCTGCAAATGCTATTTGATACACATCTGTCTGCCTGCTGTCCATGTCAAACTAAAATCCATTCTTATAGTGAAATATTCTCTGAATTTGAGCCAAATTGCCTTAAAGTATCCTGCATTCTATGAACCATAAGGATAGTACTTCTAATGTGACAAGAAATCACATTGTCAGGTTCTCTTGATTCACCCTGATAATTGCACTTACTTGATTCACACTGCAATACTAGTTGTTCTCAAATTGATCTTTAAATTTATGGGATGAAGAAGATAATAGTTAAGGGAAAAATTCCAAGTTTGGTGTTATTCTTATAATTGGCCAGTCTCTTCATAGTCTTAGAATAAAAATAGGGAGACCAACAGGGTGACACAAATATTTCCCCCTCCCTTGAAATGCAAACCACAGAGGCACTAAAATAATGACTCTGCTACTATTGTTATTAGGAAGGAAGTTTGAGGTTTTTTTCTCCTTATCTGTGTTTTGAGTTTTAACAAAAGTGACTTCTGAAGTTGTTATCTAGCTTAATTTTGCCAACCGGGCTAAATTGAATGAAAGAAAGAAGTTCTTGGAGCTAAATTGAATGAAAGAAAGAAGTCCCTTTCAGAAGGAGGCAAAACAATTTCCTGGTAACTAATCATACACACAGGATTCTGATGTTGGATTATATGAAAAGACTAAATTGCCTACAAGCAGCAGCTGTTACTTAGGAACTATAGCTGTCCGAATATGGCAAGATAAGGAAGGACATAAGCAGTTTTTAGAGTGTCTTAATGGGATACAAGCAGAAGGATGCAACTGGTGGTCACATCCATGATGCATTACGGACCCCAGTGAAATCTTCTGACAGCCTTGAGGAAGACTGCATAGTCAAAAGAAGCCAGGCATATAATCTACAACTGGAGAAAGGAGAAAAGAAGAAATTCCAAAGCCATTTTCTCTTGTTTCTCACTTACTCCATATTAAGGAGGGCCCATCTTTCACATTGCTCAATAATAACACTAACAACAAAATAATACTATGACTACTATTAACGTACTAGCATCGTACCAAATGGATTTACTTAGATTATCCCATTTAATCTTCATTACAACCCAATGAGGTAATTACTGCCATTACCTTCCTAAAGGAAAAATAAATACAATATGCGTTCATATATATTTTTCCCAAAATTATCCGTCAGAAAAAAGTGGCTTCCTGTTTAATTCTATAGAAATTCCTCTCATATTAAAAGATGTGGTTTTAGTTACTAAATTTTGAACATCAGTGTAGTAGGAGAAAGACATATTGATGTGAAGACATATTTACCTGATCATAATTTGTGCTAGTTTTGAATGCTCACAAAAGAAAGGTGGTAGAACTGGTTACTCCCAAGGGGCAGCTAATAAAGCTAAAGCTCCTGACTCAAGTCTTTTTAGATAACTCTAAGAGTACATTGCATACATAATGATTGTTTACCTAATGAATTTAAAAATCCACTTTCACAATGCTATGCGAATATATACTTGCAGAGTGGGGTAAAATTTCTAATGACATCATGAAACAGATTCAGAAACTTCGGAGTCTCATGTAATTTGGGTGGATGTGAAGGTATAACCCCAAAAAATTGTGTGCAGCAACTCAGAAAGCAGCTGAAAACCAGCAGACACTGATGTCAAAGGAACTTGGGAGGAGTTTGAAATCCAAGTATTTCACAAAGTATGAGACTAGAAAAAAAAATCAATACTTGTAAACTAATAAGTAATTTCATATATTACAGAATTTTAAGTATGTGCATATAACTGTGTAAATATTCCAAATTATATCTTACAATTGAATCTGTTTACATAGTAATGTTGACCAAAAACTTATTTTTGAGGCCCTCTGACTATGAAAGTAAAAACTTACCATTTCCAAGTTTGCCTAATTTGAGTATCTGTGTTATCTGCCCCAAGGTCCCCACCCAGTTACCAAAGGGTAGAGGGAGAATTTGAACTCAAGTCTTCTGAATCTAAAACTTGCCCTTAATCACACTTCTTTATTGCTTTGTGTGTGACCCCACATTGTTTCTTCATATCCTTTAAAACAGTGCAATGGTTAATTTTATGTGTGACTTTCCTGGAGTGATGCTCAGGTAGTGGTCAAACATCATTCTGAATGTTTCTGTAAGAGTGTTTCTGGATAAGATCAACATTTAAACGAGTGAACTCTGAGTAAAGCCAATTGCCTTCATTGTGGGCTGTACCCAATCCGTTGAAGGTCTGAATAGAATAAAAGATTGACTTCCTCTGAGTAAGGGGGAATTGAACTTGAACTGTAACACTGACTCTTTCTTTGCTCTTCAACTTGGTGACCTTTTGACTTGAACCACAGCATTGGCGCTTCTCTGCCCTGCAGATTTTGGATTTGCCAGCCTTCATAATCACATACGTGAATTCCTAAAAAATAAATCTCTCTATATTGGTCCTATTATAAACAGATCCTATTGTTTCCGTTTCTCTTGAAAACCCTACCTCTTATGACAGAAACCACATTCTGAATTTCTTTGAGATTCTCTGCTTTAATTCTTTGTTCCCATAACAATTTCTGAATACAAGAAGTATTCACAATGCTTGTTTCTAGACTTATGTTTTGTAAATATTACACATAAATACATTTTTCTCTTAAGACTAAAGACCTTTATGATTTAACTGTTGCTGATAAATCCTTCTACTCCCTTCCCATCCATAGGTGTTTTTCAAAAAAGCAGGTTTCCTAATGCATAGACATGGACTTCTATGGAGGCGCTATTCCCCTCCTCTCCTAGAATGCACCAGCTTGGTCCCCAAAATTTCTGGTTTCTTCCAGATCCAATGAAGTGCCCTAAAATAGAGAGAGTGAGCCAGAAGAAGATAGGCAAATTGAATCAGAGGATAGGAATAGACTTTTAGAACGTCAACACCAAGATTCAGTTGTATCATATTCAACAAATCTTTACAAAATTTCTCTGATATGCAGGGTATTGGGGTAGGCCTATATGGGATTCAAGACTGAATATTCATAGCATCATTATTATTACCTACTGTCCTATGTTAGAAACCTTGGAGATGTAATAATAATAAAAATAACTGCAATTATATATAATTGATACCAGCTACCATTCTGTATGCAAATATATACTACAGAGTGGGGTAAAATTTACTTTAAAATTATTTTTAGTTGTTAATATAACACTATGATATAGAAAGGATTATCATTATGATTCCCATTTTACAAAAACTGAGGTTAAGTAATTTGTCAAAGATTAGACAGTAAACCCAAGTCAGGGTTCAAAATCCAGAGTAACTACTGCCCAAGTTCTTGCTTTTCATCTCTAGGCTACCTGCCTCTCTGTTCATTGCCTTCCTTTCCTCTCTCTACTCCCAGAGCTAATCTGTCCCTACATTTTATAGAGAAAAGACATGCCTCCAGGTGCTTTACCTAATACTTTTGTGAATTAGAAAGTAGGAGTGGAAATAATTGGAGTATTAACTCATCTTTTCATAAAATACAAACTCCTTTCAATATCTGATGAAAGCTACAAATCCTCTCAAAATAGTCACAGATTTTTACCTATATCTTTAGGAGATTCGCAGCTTACCTGGAAAGCAGAATAAAAACCTTTAAATCGGGGTGCCTGGGTGGCTCAGTAGGTTGAGGGCCAACTCTTGGTTTCAGCTCAGGTTAAGATCTTGAGGTCGTAGGATAGAGCCCTCAGGTGAGCTCTGTGCTCAGCAGGGAGTCTGCTTGAGATTGTCTCTCCCAAAAGGGAACCCTCTTACACTGTTGGTGGGAATGTGAACTGGTGCAGCCACTCTGGAAAACTGTGTGGAGGGTCCTCAAAGAGTTAAAAATAGACCTGCCCTACGACCCAGCAATTGCACTGTTGGGGATTTACCCCAAAGATTCAGATGCAGTGAAACGCCGGGACACCTGCACCCTGATGTTTCTAGCAGCAATGGCCACAATAGCCAAACTGTGGAAGGAGCCTCGGTGTCCATCGAAAGATGAATGGATAAAGAAGATGTGGTCTATGTATACAATGGAATATTACTCAGCCATTAGAAACGACAAATACCCACCATTTGCTTCAACGTGGATGGAACTGGAGGGTATTATGCTGAGTGAAATAAGTCAATCGGAGAAGGACAAACAGTGTATGTTCTCATTCATTTGGGGAATATAAATAATAGTGAAAGGGAATATAAAGGAAGGGAGAAGAAATATGTGGGAAATATCAGGAAGGGAGACAGAACATAAAGACTCCTAACTCTGGGAAACGAACTAGGGGTGGTGGAAGGGGAGGAGGGTGGGGGGTGGGGGTGAATGGGTGACGGGCACTGAGGGGGACACTTGACGGGATGAGCACTGGGTGTTATTCTGTATGTTGGTAAATTGAACACCAATAAAAATTAATTTATTAAAAAAATTGTCTCTCCCCCTTCCCCCATTCTCTTTCTCTCTCTCTCAAAAAAAGAAATAAATCTTCAAAAACAGACCCTTAAACCATACAAATGGTTAATGGGTCTCCAGACAATGAGGAATATTTGGGGAGACAGACATAGTAGAATCCCAATTTGGTGAGGAAATGACAGCCTAGCACAAAGAGCCAGGTAGCAGGGATAGGAATAGTTTGGAAAAAGCATTTTCTATCTGTGCTTTTTTTTAAAATATAGTCCACACTCTCTTTGGCCTGTCCTATGGCCACTGTGAGAGAAACAAACAGCAATACCTGGACAGAAGATGAAGTAAGGTCAGGTCAGTATTAGAACCTTGTTTGGGATAAGAAGTAGATGTTAACAGGTGCAGGTGGGTTAACTGGCCCTGAGCAGCTTCTCTCCCCACTCCACTATAAACCAATTACAACATAGGGAGGTAGCTTGGGAGGGAATATAGACAGGATTTTACTGGGAGATTCCCTGAAGGGAAGGGCCCCAAGTGGTGTGTGTGTGTGTGTGTGTGTGTGTGTGTGTGTGTGTGTAGGGGAAGATAAAAGGGAGAGATTGCAATACCAGAGGTTTACATCCTGATTCATACCCTTCCCTCATTCACTTAGATGGACACAAGCTAAGGTTTATGTTTTCTGCAAGTCCATCCTCCCACGTACCAGCTCAGTCTTCTGGTAGGCCACAGTGAAGATGAACTCCGAGGAGGATAAAAGAAGACACCTGAGGAGCACAGGCACTGTAAAAGAAAAACAACAAATTAAACAACCTATATAAGAGAAAGCAGAATTAATTTGCCAGAGTGAACAAGAATTTAAAATATATAAAATAAAAATCCTTAGAGATATAAGGGAGAACATTAGAAAACGTAAAACAGAAAAAGGAATTGGAAGGAAAACCAATCAGAAACACTGGATGCAAAAATATATATATTGCTAAAATAAACAATTCAATCAATTAACCAAATAGCAGACAAAACAGACCCAAAGAACAAATTGGTGAGCTGAAAAGCCAGATTGAAAAATATCAGAAAGGACTGAAGAGAGAAAGCATGAAAAATGAATTGAAAAGATATGGAGGAAGGTAGTAAAAATGTCAAGATCTATATACTAGAAGCTCTAAAAGGAGATAAAAGTAGATTGTGATAGGAGGGCAGGGCAGGAAATACTGGAAGAAATACTGACAAGGGATGGAAGAAAGATGTAAGACCTCATATGTAAAGAATTCACAGAGAATAGGGCTCAGAGAAAACTCAAGAAAAAAACTTACAGTTCAATCCATTATGGTGAAATTTTTAGAAATCAAAGACAAAGAGAACATTTGAAAGGTCTCCCAGTGAGAAAAGCAAATCACTTGCCTACAAACAGAATCAGATTGGTATCAGACTTCTCAAAAACAGCACTCAACATTAGAAAATAATGGAATAATGTTGGAAAACATTTATTGAAGCTAGGATTTTATATCTAACTAAATTTTGTTTGAATGGGAGGGCACAATAATGATATTCTCAAGTATAATTAAGAAGCTTACCACATGAAGACCCCCTTTGAGAGCCCTCTCAGGAGAAATAACCCAATGAGAAATAAATAAATCCAGAAAACAAAGCCAAGCTATTAAGAGAGGGCAAGAAATAGCGTTGATAACTTAGTAAACATTATTGTTAAATTAATGGACTCCAAAGTGCGACAAATGAAAGCCAAACCAACATAAGAGGTGGTGGTGGTGTGATGGTTGTGTGTTAACTTGGGCAGGCCACAGTACCCAGTTATTTAGTCAAATGTATCTGAATGTTGCTATGAAGGTATTTTTTAGGTGATATTAAAATCTAAATAAGGAGATAGAGTAAAGCAGATTACCCTCCATAATGTGGGTGGACCTCATCCAATCAGTTGAAGGCCTTAACACTGACTTCCCCAGAGGAAAAACAATTTGTGCTGGAATACTACTGCCTTTGGACTTGCACTGCAACGTGAACCCTTCCCTGAGTTTCTAGCCTATGTGCCTCCCTGCAGATTTTAGAATTGCCAGCCTCCACAATCATGTACACCAGTTCCTTAAAAGCCTTTTTATCTCAGTTTCTCTATGAAACCTTGACTAATATAGGTGATGTGCTATACAAAGATATTAAAACATCTATTTGGGGGATCCCTGGGTGGCTCAGCAGTTTGGCTCCTGCCTTCCACCCAGGGCGTGATCCTTGGGTCCTGTGATCGAGTCCTCCATCATACTCCTTGAATGGAGCCTGCTTCTCCCTCTGCTTCTCTCTATCTCTCTCTCTTTGTCTCGTGAATAAATAAATAAAATCTTTAAAAAATAAGAAAATAAATAAAACATCTACTTATATTTATTTTTATATCTATTTTCTTAAAAAAGATATGGTAGTGAAACTTTTATAATTTGCATCATCAATTCATTGTAGGTGATATAATTTAAAATTAAGTGTATGTATGTGTTCATGCTTCAATTTTTTAATTTTTTAATTTTTTTAATTTTTTAATTTTTAATTTTTATTTTTCTGCTTCAATTTTTATTTTATTTTATTTTATTTTATTTATTTATTTTTTGCTTCTTTTTGCTTCAATTTTTTAAAACTAATACAGGCACATGATCAAAAAAGTTTGTAGATTACTAGTCTAAACAATGACTGAATAGCACATCCATAAAAGTACATAATGAAAACTATAGTGTATACCAAAACGGAAGGAAGTGGAAGAGAAAAGTGCAGGCCAATGGGAAGGAATGCAAACTAGGGTGTCTATTTTATTTTGAGGAAAGACAAAGATATTGATAAGATTAAGATGTTGACAGAGGAAGATAAACATTACTTAGAGTAATTATAAACATTATATAATAATTTATATAAAAATATATGAACTATATATAATTTATTCTAAAGTACATAAATTTAAGATTTCAATTACTTTGTTCTTTTCGGTTTATAAAATTGAATTAAAAGTACCTTGAGGTATTGATAAATAAATATATGTACAGATTCCGTAAATGAGTCTCAATATTACCTTTTTAAAGATATTATTGATTTGTTCCAGAGAGAGAAACAGGGGACAGGGAGCAGAGGGAGAAAGACAAGCAGGCTCCGAGCTAAGCACAGAGCCAGATGTGGGCTCCATCTCAGGACTCTGAGATCATGACCTGAGCCAAAACCAGTCAGATGCTTAATCGACCGAGCCACCCAAGTGCCCCAAGTCCCAATATTAAATTTCAAAATGGAGTGAGCAAAACATTGGAGAGAAAAAAACATATAAACTTTTGTTTATATTTAATTTTATCTCATACATGTTAATTTTGATCTTTGTGGATGTTGATATATAATGTAAAATATTAGTGAAATAGAGTAAATGGGAAATTTATTAATAAATAAATATGGGAGTTTGTTTTTTAATGCAGACTGCTACCAGCTTGGAGAATAATGCCTAAGCAGAGTCTATTTCTACTTGAAGTGTGCTACTTGCCACATGTTTTTTCCTGGCAAACTCCTATTCATCCTTTATGTCAGTGTAGCCCATCCTCTGTCACAGAGGGTCCCTTCCAAGGACTCTGACCAGCAGGTACCTTCAATCGCCCCTCCATCCGGAGGAACGGGCCCTACAGCACATTTGTGTTAATTTAAAAGTTACGTACACCTTGGTTACCCACAATCCAGAACTAGACTGAACTGGAACAAAGTTAGACTAGATTCTATCTCTCAGAAATTTAAATTTAGAGACACTAATGAAACTGTTTATCAATAGAAGCAAAGGCATATAAACTTGGAATCTATGGGGTAGGCCTTTTCCTCCTAGAACCAGGGAAAGGGGTTTCATTTTTGCTTAGCTTTGCTCCTAGAGGAATTACGGGAAGAGCTTTTTTTAGACTATAAAGAACTTCAGTGTTTGCATTTTTTCTCTCATCTTTTATTGTGAAAAATTTTAAACACACAAAAAGTTGAAAAAAATAATACAACAAACACCTATATACCCTTCCTCTAGATTATCAATGTTTTGCCACATTTGTTTGCTTAACCTTTCTTTCTGTCTCTTCATACATATGTAAATATATGTTATATATTATATATAATGCATATATACATGTATGTATACACATACATCTTGAGCTGAAACATTTGAAATTAAATTGCAGATATCACAACACATGATGACACATTATCCCTAAATTCTTCAGCGTGTTTACCTTAAGAATATTTTCCTTTGTAACCCTGTGGTAAAATTATCACAACCAAGAAACTTAGTTCATTATCATCCAGTATACAGTCCATATTCAAATTTTTCCATTTGATGTGAAAACGTCTTTTAAAACTGTTTTTAAATTTCTGATCCAGAATATAATCAAAGTTTTAGCATTGTATTTGGCTGTTAGGTCTCATTCTGAATTTCTCTGGTTGTTTCCTCATGATTAGAGTCAGAATATTGCACAAATATTATCAATAATGCTCTACATTCTTTTGTTGTTGTTGTTGTTAATGTTCTATATTCTTCACTGTACTGTATAAGGTACGTTTATTGCTGGAGATGCTAAATTTGATCCAGTTACTACTACTAGTAAGTAGTCTATGGGGTGATACTTTGAAAGAGTGTGAATAATCCAAGCCCCAATAAACTTTTATCCAGTGATTTTAGGATCTATTAAGATCTTTTTTATCTATAGAATTTTACTTTATTTTTTTCTCTTTTAAAATTTAAATTCAATTAATTAACATATAGTATACAATTAGTTTCAGAGGTAGAGTTCAGGGATTCATCAATTTTATATAATACCCAAGGCTCATTACATCATGTGCTCCTTAATACAAGACAAAATCAGAGAGGGAGACAAACCATAAGAGACTCTTAATCATAGGAACACACTGAGGGTTGTTGGAGGGGAGGGGTGTGGGGGGATGGGATAACTGGGTGATGGATATTAGGGAGGATCTTGCTTTAATTATTAAATTAAGAGTTGCAAAATGGTTATTTTCTAATTCCATCTACGTATTATTTGGCATACTTCTTTAAAGAGCTTTCTGGGAACACCTGGGGTAGCTCAGTGGTTGGGCGTCTGCCTTGGGCTCAGAGTGTGATCCCAGGGTACTGGGATCATGGCCCACATCAGGCTCCCTGCAGGGAGCCTGCTTCTCCCTCTGCCTATGTCTCTGCCTCTCTCTGTGTCTCTCATGAATCAATTTTAAAATCTTTAAAAAAAAAAATAAAGAGCTTTCTTTTTCTTCTCTCCCACCTCCCCTTTATGACTGATGGATTTTTTTTTAATTCAACATGTTGCAACCCATCATAAATATTATGCTTTATGGCACTCAAAATGTCCCAAATTTGACTGTATTATTGAATTTCAAAGACTCTAGGTATTATACCAAGGGAGAATGCAAAATGTAGTGAGCAGAACAAAACAGGCTTTCAAGCTAAATGGCTCTTCAGGAAGTTGCCACTTACTAATAGTGTGGCAGTAAGCAAGCTATTTAAATCCATGGAGCTTCCGTTTTTTTCACCTACAAAATAATTCTCATAATTCCTACTTAATAGGATCAGACCCATGTCTCTTTGGTTCACTGCTGCATCCCCAATATCTTAGTCATTGGAGATACTTAACAAATACTCATGGATTATGTAAAGCATCTAAAACAGTGCCTGCCACATAAGGGTAGCACAATAAATGAGTTGTTTCGTTAAGTATTATTGTCGTTTTAAAAAAGAGTATTATTGTCGTTGTTCATATCTATATACTATGATGTGGATTTATTAACTATTCTTGAGACATCTTTATGTGTAAACCATTGTGTAGGTCATTAAGAAAGAACTAGCAGGTAAACCTATATCCAATTCAGCTTAGCAATGAAAACAATGATTATTACTACTCCTGAAATGATGACTAACATTTGTATAGTGCTTACTATGTGACAGTGTTCTAAGCTCTTAACTCATTTATTCCTCTCAACAAGCATGTGGGTTAAGTGCTATCTGTTATTATCCCAATTTTAAGATGAGAAAGCTGAGGGCAAAAATGCATAACATGTCACAAAGCCAGTATAAGGAACCAGGATTCCCATGCTGGCAATGTGGTATTAAAGGTTTTCTTTTTTTTTTTTTTAAGATTTTATTTATTTATTCATGAAAGACACACACAGAGAGAGAAGGAAAGACATATGCAGAGGGAGAAGCAGGCTCCATTCAGGGAACCCAACATGGGACTCAATCCCGGAACTCCAGGATCACACCCTGAGCCGAAGGCAGACCTTCAACTGCTAAGCCACCCAGGCATCCCTAAAGGTATTCTTATACCCATTATGCTATGCTAAAGAAAGGAGAACCTTTAAAAATAAGTTAAATAAAAGCAGAAAGTATTCTTTATACAGGACAGGGTATAGTAGAGCCCATGACAATTATTTCAGGGACACACTTTGCTAGCCAGGAACTGACAATGAAAATATAAGCTTCTTGTCCTAACATTTAGTAGCACCATAACTTGTTTAAAAAGATCACATTTTGGAAGATGCTGAGACCATTGCAAATGAAGTCTTCATTTCCAAAGCTTAAGGAACTAAAAGCAATTTAAGTCTTGGAAAATTAGAAGTAGATGCCAGCTCTTATCTTCATCTGGTGTTTTATGGCAGCCATTCAGTCATATACATGGTTATGTCTGAATAACCTACCAGATGGTCCAGCTGTGAGAATGTTATTGTTTTGTACCAATTTATATTTTTCCCATGGTTTCACAAGTTCTAGTTCTTGAACCATCAAGAGATAGCACAGCTTTTTCCTTAAGCTATGACAAAATAATGAGTTTCCCAAATCCATCACAAAAGTTTCATCAGATCTATAGGTGAATTCATAGGCAAATGTCAGTGTTTTTTTTAAAAATAATCTCTTTAAAAGGCTGCCCATTTAGTTTATAGAACCTTTGTCGTACAAGAGAGACTAAAGGTTTGATAGAGAGTTTTTGTATGAGCAGGCTGTGTGCCATTGCTACCACTGTCAATTAGTTAATGCACTTTGTGAAAAACAATCTCTGTCTCTCTAAGGCCTTTTTGTTATTTCTCTCTACACTCTTACCTTCTTCAGTGTTATGCAGAATTGCTTGCCTAATGTTATCTGAGTGAGCATACTGGTCATTCACAGGCACTATATGTTCCTAGCTATCTGTGTCCTACAAGAAAGATAAGCAATAAGAACTCACACAGTGTGAATTATAGTCTAATAATTAGTATCTTGTGCATTAGGAGATTCAGGGCTGAGGGCTATGCAGCCATTCAAACAGTTAAGCATGAATTACCACACTATAATTTAGGGCCTGAAGCCTATTTCTATACATAGAAGCAGATGTCTCTTTTGCTAGAAGAGGAAAGCCAGTAGTAATCTGGATGGAAAAAAGTATTTTTTTAAAAAGCCAGAGTGACCCCATTATTGCTATTGCACCCAGAATGAAGGCATATAATATTCATCGAAACCCCCTGAAGCAGGCCTTATACCGACCCAGCTTCATCAGCCTTCCTGTGGTATTTGCAGGGCTAGGCTAGCAACAGATTCCTGCATCCATCCAACTCATGTAATTTCCCCTTATATCAGTGCAAGCGAGTTCTTTTAACAATAAAAAAATACAACAAAAACAACAGTGTGCACTCAAAAATTCTACTGGAAGCTACATCTGACGTGTGTGTGTGTGTGTGTGTGTGTGTGTGTATGTGTGTGTGTATCCAAGAATAATTTCCTTATTGCATTTCAGGGAAAATAAGCACTCCAAAAACTTCTTACCACAGCCTACAAGGTCCTACACCATCTGGCCCCAGCCTGTGCTTCGGATCCAATCAGACTGCATTTTCTCCTCTCTCACATTTTTCCACCAGGCTTGCCACACTGCTGTTCCTCATACAAGCCAAGCATACACTTGCACCAGGATATTTGTCCTTCCTTCTGCCTGGAAGACTCTTCGATCAGACATCTATATGGCTGGCTACCTCACTACATTCAGATCTGTGCTCAAATGTCAACTCCTCAGAGATGAAGGAAAGATGTAGAATAAGGAATAGAATAAGGACAGAAAAAGAAACCTCAGAGAGTCATTTCTAGACTGTAATTCATAATAGCATTCCACGCCATTTATTGTTTCTTTACCTGAATTATTTTCTTTCCAAGCACGTATCACTACTGATATTAAGTTATGTGTTGATGTGTTCGGGTCTGTCTCTTTCACTACAAGATAAGCTCTACGAAGCCAGCTTCTTTATCATTTTGTTCATTGTTTTTTAGCCTTCTATCCTTAGCTCTTAGAAAAGTGCATGACACATACTAGGCCCTAAAATATTTCCTGAATGGAAGAATGAATTAATGCACTTCCAGTTTCATGGAGTAGAAAAACTAGTATTTTCGTTTTTTCTTTTAAAGAAATGGAAACATGGAACCTTCAACTCAGCCCTTTGAGTGCTTTTGTCTATACCCCCTTTCCACTTGAATGATTAACTACTTTGTGATAATGGTGGGGGCAAACCTCCAAGGATTTGCTCTGGAAATGGACAAAAACTCTGGTGCCCCCTTCCATTTACAGAGACTGTAAGTTGGGTTGAGAAGCAAAGGTTCTCTGACCTGAGCCCTTTCTAAAATGTAATCTTGAATTTTGAAGCATTAAAGAAAAGCTGTCATTTCTGGTTCTTTGTAGAACTTAAAAAAGAAACCCAAGGAAACACATTAATGGTATTTGGACTGAATGACAACACAATGAGTTTATCCTGTAATGAGAGTGTTAAGGCTAAGGAAACTAAATTGCTCAGCATAAAAACTAAAAAAAATTTTCTGTTTGCACCAAAATATCAAGAAGGGAGACTTCTAGACTTGAGGAAGCAGGGAGATGGGGAAACATCTTTGTTGAGAGAAAGCGGGCACAAAAAACGGTGACGGCCAAAAAGCAAGACAGTATGGAGAATACAAAAAGGAAACTGTAGTCCTACTTTATCTATGCATGTAGTTTCAAAACTCCTAAGTAAAATATTAGTAAACCAATTCTAAACATTAGATAGATTTAATACATAAAATGCATTGATATTTAATTGGTGAAGTGTGTCAAATAAACAAATAAATAAAATGAATTTAATGTATCATAATCAGTAATGCAGGGAACATCATCAGAAAATCAATATCAGAAAATATATTATTGAACATGGAATTTACAGCATGGTAACTACAGTTAACAAAACTGTACTGTATATTTGAAAGTTGCTAAGAGAGTAGACTTTAAAGGTTATCACCAAGAAAAAACATTGGTAACTATGGGTAGCGATGGATGTTAACTAGGCTTATTATGATGATCATACAAATATTGAATCCTTATGTTGTACCTGAAACTAGTATAATGTTACACATCAGTTATATCTCAATAAAAAAGTATTTCTAAAAATATATGTATTATTGTAATTTGTGACATTACTAAAGGAGAAAAATCATGTAATTATCTGAATAGACACAGGAAAATATTTGATGAAGGTTAGTCTGTTAAGATTTTTAAAAATAGGAAAAAAACTAGAAATAGTAAAGAATATTCTTAGTAAAATTTATATAACAAAACCATGATACTATATTTAATAAATGAACTTAGGAGCATACCTTTTAAGATTAGGAATAACATAAAGATACCACTATTATTTATACTATGGAATATAGTATTGGAGATCACAGCCAATATGATAATGAAAAAATATAAGGAAAATATGTTTGTTGATAATTACATGCTATATATTTCCCTTTTCATACTGCTTTAGTTGCATTCCACAGATTTTTATATGCTTTATTTTCATTTTCAATTAATAGTATTTTCTAATTTTCCTCATGACTTCCTCTTTGACATAAGCATGGATTCTTTAGAAGTGTACTTGTTCATTTTTAAATATTTGGGGGATTTTCCAGCTGTTTTTTGTTTTTGATTTCCCATTTAATTCTGTTATGATCAGAGAACTAACTTACTCTGTATGGTTTCGATTATTTTAAAATTGCTGAAGTTTGTTTTATGGCCCAAAATATGGCCTATCTTGGTGAATATTCCATGTGAAATAAAGAATGTGTGTTCTGTTCCTGTTGAGTTCAGTGTGCTCTAAGTGTCAATTAGGTCAAGTTAGTTGATAGAGCTCTTCAGGTCTTCTATATCCTTATTGATTTTTCTGCCACCTTGTCCTATTAATTATTTAAAGAGGAGTGCTAAAGCCTTGAAGTATAATTGTGGATTTTTCTAATTCTCTATCAGTTTTTGATGCTCTGTTGTTAGGTGAATCCACATTTAGGTTTGTTATCTTCTCTTGGTGAACTGATACTTTATCATTATGTAATACCCTTCTTTATCACATAATAATCCTTGTTCTGAATTTTATTGAATCTGATGTTAATATTACTGCTTCAGCTTTCTTTTGATTAGTGTTTACATAGTATATCTTTCTCTATTCCTTCACTTTCAACCTATGTCATTATTATTGAAATGAATTTCTTATAGACAGTTGGGTCATTTTTAAAATTGTGTGCCCACAACAGGCAAAATGGGCCACTGCAGCCCACATAGATGGTAAATGTGACTCAGCCACAACAGTAGGGCACATGCAGCCCACATAGGGGACACCCCTGCAGTGTCCAAGTCTGGTGAATAAGGGGCATTGTACCCTACAGGGCACTACAGAACCTCTTCTTCAAAAGGCTGCTACTTGCAAGATCAGGAGATGCAGCTGATCATCCTAATACATAGACACAAACCCAGAGGCTTAAAATAAGGAGACAGAGGAATATGTCCCAAGTGAAAGAAAGGGCAAAACCACAGCAAAAGAGCTAAACAAAATAGAACAATTAAAACAAGTAACAAAATGGCAAGAAGTACATACTTATCAATAATTCTTTAAATCAAAATGGACTAAATGCTCCAAACGACATAGGATGATAAAGTAGTTAAAAAAAGTAAAAAGAAAAAAAAGACCAATCTATCTGCTTCCAACAAGAGATTCATCAAAGACCTAAAGACACCTGCAGACTGAAAGTGAATAGGAAAACATTTACCAGGCAAATGGAAGTGTAAAAGAAAGCCAGGGTAGCAACACTTATACTGGCCAAAATAGACTTTAAAACAAAGACTGTAATAAGAGACAGAGGACATCGCATAATCATAAAGGGATAATCCAACAAGAGGATATAACAATTTAAATATCTATGCACCAAATGTGTAAGCACCTAAATACATAAGGTAACTATTAACAGATAAAAAGGAACAAATTGACAGTGTTACAATAATAGTAGGGGACTTTAATGTCCCACTCACATCAATGGATAGATAATCCAGATGAAAATCAATTAGGAAACGATTGATTTAAATAACAAGTTAGACCAGATGGATATAATAGATATATACAGATCATTCCAGACCAAAATAGCAGAATACACATTCTTTTCAAGTGCACATGAAACATCCTTCAGAATAGATCATATGTTAGATCACAAAACAATTCTCAATGAAATTTTAAAAATTGAAATATCATGCATCTTTCTGACTATAGCAGTATAAAACTAGAAATCAATCACACACAAAAACCTGGAAAAATCACAAATACATAGAGGCTATGTAACATGCTGCTAAGCACAACCAATAAATCAAAGAGGAAATGAAAAATACATGTAGAGAAATGAAAATGAAAACACAACAATCCAAAATCTTTGGGATGCAGCAAAGGCTGTTCTACGAGGGAATTTTACAGCAATACAGGCCTGTCTCAAGAAACAAGAAAAATCTCACATACACAAATCAACCTTTATGCTTAAAAGAGCTAGAGAGAAGAACAACAAAGCCCAGAGTCAGTAGAAGGAAGTAAACAAGATTAGAACAGAAATAGATTAAATAAAGGCTTAAAAAAAAAATCAATAGATCAATGAAACCAGGCATTTGACAAAGTACAACATCCATTCATGATAAAAACTTTGAACAAGGTAGCTTGAGAAGGAATATATCTCAACATAATGAAGCCACATATGAAAAAACTGTAATTAACATCATAATCAACAGTGAAAAACTAACGTGCTTGCTCTAAGGTCAAAAATAACACAAGGTGGGACATCTGGGTGGCTCAGCAGTTGAACGTCTGCCTTTGGCTCAGGGTGTGATCCTGGTCCCGGGATAGAGTCCCACATTGGGCTCCCTGCATGGAGTCTGCTTCTCCCTCTGCTTGTGTCTCTGCCTCTCTTTGTGTGTATTTCATGAATAAATAAATAAAATAAAATCTCAAAAAATAATAACACAAGGATGTCCACTGTCACCACTTTTATTCAACACAGTACTGGAAATCCTAGCTGCAGCAATCAGACAAAAATAAATAAATAAATAAATAAATAAATAAATAAATAAATAAATAAAAGGCATCCAAGTTGGTAAGGAAAAAGTAAAGCTGTTACTATTTGCAATATAATATACAGAAATCTATTGTATTTCTGTACACTAATAATGAAGTAGCAGAGAGAGAAATTAAGAAAACAATCCCATTTACAATTGCACCAAAAAAATAAAAAAATAAACAACTAGGACTAAACAAAAGAGATGAAAGACCTATACTCTAAAAACTATAAAACATAAATGAAAGAAACTGAAGACATAGAAAGATGTTCCATGCTCATGGTTTGGGAAAACCAATACTGTTAAAATATCCATACTACTCAAAGCAATCTACAGATTCAATGCACTTCCTATCAAAATACCAACAGTATTTTTCACAGAACTAGAACAAATAATCCTAAAATTGGTATGAAACCACAAAAGACCCCAAATTACCCAAAGCAATCTTTAAAAAGAAGAACAAAGCTGGAGATAGGAAAATCCCAGATTACAGGGCATACCATTAAATTGTAGAAATCAAAACTGTATGATACTGGCACAAAACAGTATGGTATAGCTCAATGGAAGAGAATAGGGACCCCAGAAATAAACCCATGTTTATGTGGTCAATTAATGTGAGAAAGGATGCAGAAATATACATGGGGAGAAACAAAATGGTACCAGGCAAGCAAACTCAACAGCTACATGCAAAAGAATAAAACTGAACCACTTTTTTACAACAAATACAATAATAAAGTCAAAATGGAGACCTGAAACCATAAAACACCTTAAAAAAAGATATGCAGTAGTTTCTTTGACATTGGCCATAGAAACATTTTTCTAGACATGTCTCCTCAGGCAACAGAAACAAAAGCAAAAGTAAACTATTGGGACTACACCAAACTAAAAAGCTTTGCACATCAGATCAACAAGATAGCCTACTGAATGGGAGAAGATATTCGCAAATGATGTACCCAAAAAGGAGTTAATATCCAAAAGAAAAAAAGAACTTATATGATTCAATATCAAAAAATACAAATAATTCTATTAAAAATGGGCAGAGAACCGGAATAGACACCATTCCAAAGAAGACATATAAATGGCCAACAGACACATGTAAAGAAGCTGAACATCACTAATCATCAGGGAAATGCAAATTGAAACCATCATGAAATATCACCTTACACTTGTCAGAATGGCTACAATCAAAAAACATGATATAACAAGTGTTGGTGATAATGTGGAGAAAAAGGTGGGAATTTCCACTATTGGTGGGAATGCAAATGGGTGCAGTCACAATTGAAAACAGTATGGACATTTCTCAAAATATCAAAAATAGAATTGCTGTATGACCCAATAATTCCTCTACTGGGTATTTATACAAGGAAAATGAAAACACTAATTCAAAAAGATATATACACTCCTATGTTTATTGCAGCATTACTTCCAATAGCCAAGATCTGGAATCAGTCCAAGTGTCCATCAATAGATGAATGGATAAAGAAGAGGTGATATATATATATATATATATATATATATATATAATGGAATATTACTCAGCCGCAAAAAAGAATGAGTTCTTACCATTTGCAACAACATGGATGATATAATGCTAAGTGAAATACATCAGAGAGAGACAAATGCTATATGATTTCACTCACATGTGGAATATAAGAAAGAAGACAAAGCAACAAAGAAGAGGCAAAAAAAGAAGAAGAAGAAGAAGAAGAAGAAGAAGAAGAAGAAGAAGAAGAAGAAGAAAGAAAAAAAAACCTTCTAAAATACAGAGAACTAATGATTGCCAGAAGGGAGTTGGGTTGAGGGTTGAGTGAAACAGGTTAAAGGGATTAAAAGTACACTTACGGTGTTGAGCACTGAGTAATGTATATAATTGTTGAATTATTATAATGTATACCTGAAACTAATAATTAACACTGTTAATTATACTTCAATTTAAATTTGTTAAATAATTAAGATAAATAAATAAAAACATTCTACCAGCCTGTTTTTTAACTGGTATATTCAGACCATTTACATTTAATCTAATTAATTGTATGATTGGGCAACAGTCAGCAATCTTACTGTTTTTTATTTGTTCCATCCATTCTTTGTTCCTTTCTTTGCCTGATTTTTTTTTTTTTTTTTGCTTTATAACTCCACAGGCTTCTTAAAAATCTCTTTTTTAAATTTAAAAAAAATTTTAAGTAGGCTCCCCACCCAATGGGGGGAATTCATGATCTTGAAATCAAGAGTCACACATTTTACCAGCTGAGCCAGCCAGGTGCCCTCTTTAAATATCTTTTTAAATAATGTTAGTGCTTACCCTAGGGTTTATAATATACAAACTCAGATAATACTGCTACATGTTCAGTATAAAAACCTAATCTTATTATAGTATATTCCTAATTTCTTCCTCTCATCTTTTGTGCTATTTTCATATATCTTATTTTACACTTTTTTAATTTTTTAATTTTTTTAATTTTTTGTTTTACACTTTTTTAAAAGCCAAACTACATTGCTGCTTCTTTACAGTCATTTACCTTTAGGGCAATTAAAAAAATGTTTCATAATTACTTTTATTTTAACCATTTCCAGAGATCTTCATTTCTCTGTGCAAAATCAGGCTTTTATCTGGTCTCATGTTCCTTCAATCTAATGAACTTCCTTTAACATTTCTTGTAGTGTAGGTTTGCTGGTAATTAATCCTCTCATTCTTTGTTTTGTCTTCATTTCTTGATAGCTCTTTTCATTGAATGCTGGGTTAACATTTTTGTCTTTTAGCACTTTAAAGACTACATTGTCTTCTGGATTACACAGTTTCTGATGGCAAGTCTACTGTTATGAGCTGAATTGCATCTCCCCAACATTCGTATGTTAAAACCCTAATCCCCAGTATCTCGGAATGTGACTATGCTTGGAGACAGAGCCTTTAAAAAGATGATAAAGTTAAAATGAGCCATTAGGGTAAGCCCTAATTTAATGTGACTGGTGGTCTTTTAAGAACAGGAAATGTGGAAACAGAGAGACACCAGGGATGCACGCATGTGCATGCACACACACACACACACACACACACACACACACACACACAGGAAAGACCATGTGAGAACACAGCAAAAAGGCAACTGTCTGCAAGCTAAGTAGATCAACTACTCTGCCAGCACCTTCAGCTTGGACTTCTAGCCTCTTTCTCTGGTTTCTGAGCCACCCAGTCTGTGGTATTTGGATATGGCAGCTCTAGTAAACTAAAACATCTCTGAATTCATAGTTTTATTTTTTTCTTATTATTATTTTTAAGATTGTATTTATTTATTCATGAGTCACAGAGAGAGAGAGGCAAAGATATAGGAAGAGGGAGAGGCAGGCTCACTGTGGGGAGCCCAATGCAGGACTCGATGCCAGGACCCTAGGATCACTACCTGAACAAAAGGCAGACATTCAACAACTGAGCCACCCAGGTGCCCCCATAGTTTTATTTTTATGTATGTAGGTGTGTTTTATTTATCTGGCTATTTTTGAGATTTTTATCTTCATCAATTTTTAGTAGTTTGAATATGATGGTCTAGATGTAGTTTCATCCTTCTTGGCAGTTTCTGTGCTTCTTGGTTTGATGCCTTTCATTATTTTTTTTAATTCTCCACCATTATCCTTCAAATATTTCTTCTGTCTCATCCTCACTTTCTTCTTCTGAGATTCCAAAACTCACATATGTTAGGTTGTTTGATATTGTCCTGTAGCTCTTAGATGCTCAGTTCTTGTTGTTTCTCCCCCACCTCCTGTTTCTCTGTATTTCAGTTTAGGTAATTTTTATTGACCTATCTTCAAGTTCACTTTTTCTTTCCTCAGATGTGTTAAGTCTACTGATGAGCCTGTCAAAGGCATTCTTTATTTTAGGAACCATGTTTTTCCCCTGGTATTTTCATTTGACTATTCTTTTTTTTTTTTTTTAAGAATTTTTAAAATTTGGGATCCCTGGGTGGCGCAGTGGTTTGGCGCTTGCCTTTGGCCCAGGGCGCGATCCTGGAGACCCGGGATCGAATTCCACATCAGGCTCCCGGTGCATGGAGCCTGCTTCTCCCTCTGCCTCTCTCTCTCTCTCTCTCTCTCTCTCTCTCTCTCTGTGACTATCATAAATAAATAAATAAATAAATAAAAATTAAAAAAAAAAGAATTTTTAAAATTTAAATTCAATTTGCCAACATAAAGTATAACACCCAGTGTTCATCCCATCAAGTGCCCTCCTTAAAAGCCCATCACCCAGTCACCCCATCCCCACACCCACCTACCCTTCTGCAACCCTTTGTTTGTTTCCCAGAGTTAGGAGTCTCTCATGGTTTGTCTCTCCCTCTAATTTTTCACCACTCAGTTTCCCTCCTTTCCCTTATAGTCCCTTTCACTATTTCTTATATTCCACATATGAGTAAAACCATATGATGATTATTCATTTGACTATTTCTTATGGTTTCTATGTCTTTGCTAATATTCATCCTCTGATCATGCATATTATGCATTTTCCCCCAAAAGAACTTTTAACATATTAATCATACTTGCTTTCAATTCCCTGTCCAATAATTCTGGGTCATCTTAGAGTCTGATTGTGTTTATTATTTTGTCTCTTGAGAGTGACTTTTTCTCTTTTACATGTTTGTAATTTTTCATTGAATGCCAGACAGCATATGGATCACAGTAGAGCTTGAGGTAAATAGCACTTATGCTTGGAAAGTGGAAATGGACACACATTTTCTTCTGCTAGCGTGGGTATGTGTCTGGTGGGCAGAGAAGTGATGGAGGGCTAAAGGGGGTAGTCAATCTAGTCAGGAGTTGAACCGGATTTAGGTTCTGTTCTTGCTCTGGCTATCTGCAATACACCACTTGCTTCAAACTCCTCTACTATTACCTTGCCCTTATGGAGAGGGTGACTTTATGGGAGGATTTTTTCAACATTTCTGCTCCATTTTATGATCTATGAAAGGACTTGCCTTCCCCCAGAAGACTTCTGCTGCTTATTACTCAGTGCTTTCCAGCTTGTGGGAATGGCAGTAGGGAAGGAGAGAGGGGGATTGTTTATTATCTTAGCCCTAAGCCCCAGTCTTAGGATCTCAGAGGTAAGACTTTCTTAATGATCATTCCTTTCACCAGAAATAAGCAGCATAAGAGACATCTAATGTCCTGGTTGCCAGATGGTTTCTTGCCCCTTTTCTTCAAATGGAGGGTTTTTCTCCCCTTTTACCCACTCCTCAGCTACATGGGTCCTCACCTGCCTTAGGGGTTTCAAGGTTTGCTGCTCTCCCCATCGTATCCTAAGGCCTCCATTCTTCAAAGAAAAAAGGATTCAAACAAAGTTTCATGGCTTTTCTGAAGAAACTGCTCCCCTTCTCTAAGCCTACATCACTGAGGTATGATTTCCCTAGGCTCCTACTCTGCCCCTAATCTCTGTGTGAACATTGGTAAAGGCCTACAGGTAGGTATGGATTTTCCCTGCTTGGGTGATACCCAAATGTTCTATATTTTCACACAGCCCACCCCTAGTCCTTAGTATTTTGTTAAAATATTTAACTAAACTTTTCTTATCAGATGCCCCTTCTTTGAGACCCTCCATTTTTCTTAGACTTCAGGATAGTTATTTGCCCTGTGAACTCAATTTTCTGATAGATTCAAGAAAATGTATGACTTTGTCAATTATTTGTTTCTTATTGGTGGGTGAGACTAGCACTGTTCCCAGCTTTTTTCATCCTACTTGGAAACCAGAACTCCTAAAATTTACTTTTGAGTTGCTTCCTGTTCTATGCTATAATCTCCCACTGAGTGTCTAATTTTGAGTAAAGGTCCATTACATTCTATAACATTGTTAGAGGGCCCTTTGCAAAGGAGGGAAAAGGAAGAAAGAGAGGATAATACCTGGCAGATGACTAAGAAGAGATCAAAAATTGTGTTTACAGCAGACATTTCCAATCAAGTGTAAAAGATAATCACCAGGAGTATCCAAGCACTTCTTCCCACACTGGAGAGATTTGGGGGGGGGGGGTGGATTCTTTGACTCCACAGTTGTGTGTAAAGGAGAGTTCAACTAATTTTAGGTGGCTGTTAAAGGAAAGAGTGACTGGATGTTGCTATAGGACTCGGGCTACACAAATTATAGGGAGATAGCCAAATTATCACAGCTGTTTGTCACTAAACCTAAGCAAAGTCGTCTTCTTATTTTATTCCCATCTTATTATTTTACTTCCACCATGGTCCAAAGATGGGAGATCACATTTGTTGTATAGAGAAAGTTAACACTAAACTCATGAGTTTATTTAGGCTCCCCATTTTTAATAGACTCTTCAATTGAATTATCTCACCACTATGGTGAAAAAAAATCTTAGAATATTTGAGTGACATCTTTCATTAAAAGAAATGATATAATTTGGCTTCCTGCATTATTCTGTTTATTAGGGATTCTGATGAGGGCACCTGAGTTTTAATTTTTATCATAATACCAGTGGAGAGAAGGGATCAAATGTTAGAGGCCATCTCAGCACCTGAGTCATTTTTTTCCAATCCAGCAAGATCAGATAGCCTGATTTCCTAGCTCAGTGTTTCTGGTAGAAAAGGCAATTTTCAAGACTGAAATAGCAATTTCTTAGCCATCACCAAGGCTCTTAAAATCCATTTTTTAAACTCCCATAGACTTCTATGTATAAATGAAAGAAGACTCCTGGAAATACACATTTTTCTATTTTGAACGATAACTCACTCAAGCATAAAGTTAATACAATTTATTACACCAAAAGTAAAGTTGCATTAGAGTGAGCTCATAACAGATGAGTAAACACACTTCACAAGAACAGGGTTGGCACGTCTGCTAGCCTGAGTTTGTCTCCTTCAGCCTCAATGCCTCCTTAAATATCTCATTCCTACATCAGCCCTGCTGACATAGGACAGGTCTGTCTTCCTCAGAAAGGGTTTGAAACACCTTTAGACCCTTGAAAGTTCAGAGCTAACCTTTAGATGGGCAACCAGCCTTTGATTATTCTGAGGTCACTTAACACAGTGTCTAGCACACAGTACACATTTGGCAAAGGATGAATATTTACCACCACCACCATCATCATCAACACCACTCCTACTACATCAAATAGTCAACTTGCTACACATCCTACCAACTTTGTTCATTCATTTGACAAATTATTGTGTAATAGGCTTTTCTCTAAGAGCTTATGGATAGTAAAGAATATAGAATTTGTTTCCTCTGCCATCTACTAACAAGACATTTTATCTCCCTGAACTTGGGTTTCCTCTTCAAAAAATGGGACAAATCGGGACCAGAACTAGGATAAGGTATGCTAAGATACTTGCATAAACCTAAGAGTGAGTACCTCCTTAAATTCTCTACTCTAGGCAGCTTGCTTGCCTTGCCCTCATCCTGACCTCTGGAAATAATAATACCTATTTCACATAGTTATTGTATGAATCATGGAGTTGAGGAGGCAGGGAGAGGGTAAGTACATTTGCCTGGCTTGAGAGTGGCATTTGAGAAGGCTTACCTAAGGAGGGGCTACAGACTGGGCCTTAAAAGATAAGAAATCTACTAGGCAGGCACTGGGTTCTTCCCTGTGGGCATATCAAATAGTGAGTGATGGGCTGTCCTTGGAAATGATCTGTGGCTTAGAAAGAAATGATGAAAAGAGCTAACAAATATTATTTGTTCAGTACCTACTATGTGTGCAGCATGGCTAGGCATTTTGCTAATATTATCTTTGATCCTCACAGGAGCCTTAGAAGGTTAGTATCCTTCTCCCCATTATACAGCATAACCACAAAGAGTTCAGCCCAAGGAGGCAAAAAAAGTTACACAGTGTATTAGTTTTCTGTTGCTGCTTTAACAAATTGCTCCAAATTAGCTTAAAACACACGAATTATCTTAGAATTCTAGAGGTCTGGAGTCTGACACAGATCTGCCCAGATAAAATCAAGTCAGGAGGGCAATGTTCCCTCTGAAGGCTCTAGGGATGAATCCATTTCCTTGTCTTTCAGCTTCTAGAAGTTGTCCATACTATTGGTCTATAGTTTCCTTCCTCTATTTTCAAAACCAGCTGGTCCAGTCCTTCTGATTCTGACTCTGACTCTCTCTTCTACTTTTTAAGAACCCTTGTGATTATATCAGGCCCACCAAGATAACCTGGTATAGTCTCCTTATTTTAAGGTCAATTATCAAACTTAATTCTATCTGTAACCCTATTCGCCTTTGCCATGTAACCTGACATATTCAAAGGTTCTTGGGATGATAACATGGACATCTCTTGTGGGCATGGGTGGTAGGGGGTAATTATTCTGCCTACCTCACAGTGTTTGTTATTGGCGGAGCTCTTAGATTAGGGCCAATTTAGATTTCATACTGAGTTGATAGGCATTGAAGGCTTTCCTATACGGGAGTGGCCTAAATAGATCTGTACTTTACATCAACAATCCCTGACTCAGAATGTAACAAGGAACTGGAGGAGAAGAAAAAATACTGGCATTAAGTAAGAATTAATGATTCGGCAGTTACAGAAATGGAGAAAAGGGAGTAGTGATAGGATATTTCAGAGGCAGACTCCTCAGGGCCATGACCTGTTGGATAGAGAGAGGGAAGGAGAGAAAGGATCCAAAGGTGAATTCTAGATTTCCTAGCTTTGGCAATTGTAAGGATTTACATTTCTACTTTACAATTGCTTCGTAATATATTCATTTGTTTTAACCATCCATCTACTCACTAAACATTTGCTCAGTACCTGTTATATGCCTGCCTATTGTTGTAGCACTTGAGTTATATCAATGAACCCAAAATACAAAAATTCCTGCCCTCTAGGATCTTACCTCCCAGTTAAGGGACAAATACATAAATGATAATCATAATTAATAAGTCTGGAGTATATTAAAAGGTGGTGAGAGCTACTAAAAAAAATGAAAAAACAGGGTAAGTGGTAGCAGGAATACTGAGGGTGGGAAGGTGGAGTTCAACTCCTACAGGATGGCCATAGTGAATCTCAATTAGAAGGTGACATCTGGGGCGCCTGGGTGGCTCAGTGGTTGAGCGTCTGCCTTGGGCTCAGGGCGTGATCCCAGGGTCCTAGGATCGAGTCCCACATCAGCCTCCCCACAAGGAGTCTGCTTCTCCTTCTGCCTATATCTCTGCCTCTCTCTCTTGCCTCTCATGAAAAAATAAATAACAACTTTAAAAAAAAAAAAGGTGACATCTGTGCAAAAACTTAAAGGAGGTAAAAGAATCATTCCTGGAGACATATGGGGACATGCATTCCTGGCAGAGGAAATAGCTAGTACAGAGGCCTGACCATGGGAACACACTGGTGCGTGTGAGGAAAAGCAAGGAGGTGGTGTGACTCAAGCAGGGCGAGCAACAGAACAAGTAAGAGGGGATGATTCTTCTATCTTATAGGAGAAACGGCTCTCACAAGAAAGGGAGAGTGGGCAGGGAATAGGGTGCAGGGTAAGCCCCGAGCCTGGTCACAGACTGGAAATGCTCTCTCCACACCTGGCTGCTGGCTCTCCTGGGAACCTTAGTCATCCATGACTCCTCTTGACACATGATGTCACCGAAGAAGAGCTAGAGTTTGTTGCACTCTAGCTGTATGAATTATCTCATATGATCCTCTAAACGACCCTGGGAGGTCAATAGGGCAGCTAGCCCCATTGCGCAGGTGAGGAAAATACTCAAGATGACACGGCTAGGGAGGGGCAGACCGAGATCCGATCTGAGACAATCCAGCCCCAGAGTCTGCTCATTCCCCACTCCTCCCCACACCTTGGACTGTACAGGGAGCTGAAGAGTCCCAGAAAGAAGTCTTTTCCATCTAAAACCATCTCCTCGCTAATCCCTAAAATCCCATCATTAACACTTCACTCCTGTCACAAGCACTGTCAGAAACTTAAGTGGGGGAATCTGAAAAGCTCCTAACACCTTTTGGTGAATGAGTTCAGCTATCTCTCTTCCATAAGAGCTAATGATCACCTCCTAGGTGTTAGGCTCTGGGCCAGGACTTTTCTCCACGGTAGGAAGGACTTGGCAGCAGGAAAGCGTCTGCCAAAGAAGAAAAGTGGGGCTGTAAGGACAAATTTCATTTATTTGAAGTTTTGCCTCGGGAGATGGCCACATTTATCACTTAGTAACCATTAAGTCACCACACAGTGTGATGATGCTCATCCTTTCTGCTGGATAACTCTCCCTCCACAGCTAATTGCCTTACATCTATAGTCTAGTTCTTGTCAGTTTTGTCACACTGTTATTACATACAGTAATGGTGTGTAAGATATTAGCCTGTCATTATATATAAATGTGTCTAAGGAAAACTCATTTCCAAGAATCATTTTTGAAAATGAATCCAGACGAGAGGTAAAAGCTTATTTTCTATCTCCAAGGACAACATAAAGTAACTCTGAAGCTTGTGTGAGAATCAGTTAAGGTGGAGTCCATGCCCCTAGGAATACAAAGTCGCAGACACATTTTTGGGTGTTATGGAAAGGCCAGGAAAGAGTTAAGCTGGAAAGGAGAAGCATCTTTCTTCTCTAACCGTGCCCTGCCTTGAGGGAATGAACAGCCCAGCCCTTTTCCCCACTTACCATTCCTCTATTTATTTTATTATGGTTAATAACACGTGACCAGAAAATCATTTTTATCATTTTCCCTCTGGTGCCATTAAGTTTAATTTCCTTGTTTTAATAATACAGCACCAGTGACTTGCCTGATATAAGAACTTTTCTCTTCCAGTTATCTATTAGAGTAACATTTTAATTTATTACAAAATGTACATTTCGTATAACTTGCAAAACCCTGGGGTTGTGACATCCCTAAGGGTTGGATGCTGTGTTCTTGGTGTCTTCTCAGTTTATTTGTTTCTGACAGCTTTCACCACTGGGATGTAAACACTACAAAAGGCGAGATGTTGTGTGTCTTGTATCCGTGGAACACTGCCTGCATGTGGCAGGTGCTCAAGAATGCACCATGAATGATGGACAAAATGTACACCTTCTCAAACCTCATGGCCTCTCACCTCTTACCAGGCACAAAAAAGTAAATCTTTATTTCACATGAAGAATTGGTCTATGAAATGGCATGGAAATGGGTTCTAATCATGCCCAGAAAATGGATTAATCTTAGGATATCTAAAAACTTTAAATACAATAAGCATCTGTCATCTGTAATGGGAAGATCCTATGCTGGGTACTGAGGGCAAAATAAAGGTACCCTAGACACTGTGTCTGCCCTGCAGGGGCTTATCATCTGGTAGGAGGAACCTGGTGATGACCTACAGAGAGAACCCAGTGTGACCTCAAGACCTTTCCTTTGCAAAGTTTTCTAGAATCCTCACTGGTGCCATTCATCTGGCACTTCCAAATAAAGATTCAATTTACCGGCTCCGGAACCAGGTTGCCTGAGTCCAGGTCCTGACTCAACCAAGTATTAGCTCTGTGACTTTGGGCAACTTACTTACCTTTTCTACACCTCCAATTCCTCATTTGTAAAATAGGAATAAAAACTGAACTAATCTCATGGAGCTGTTGTGATGATTGAATGAGTTCACTTATGCGCAATGCTTAGAATTGTACCAGATACAGGACAAGCATTCAATTAATATTAGCTATTATTTGGTTTATTATTGCCACTTTGTTATAAATTCCATTTTGTATGGCTATCTTGAGCTACCAGTTTTTATTAATGTGTATATATATACATTTTAAAGATTTTATTTATTTATTCATGAGAGATACACAGAGAGAGGGAGAGAGAGAGAGAGAGGCAGAGACACAGGCAGAGGGAGAAGCAGGCTCCAGGCAGGGAGCCCGACGTGGGACTCGATCCCTGGTCTCCAGGATCACACCCTGGGCTGAAGGTGGCGCTAAACCGCTGAGCCACCCGGGCTGCCCTAATGTATATTTTAAATAGAAATATTTTTATTGCTCTTTAGAATGATACATGATTTTTAAAGACTTACATTATGTAGAGAAAAAAAAATGTTTCTCTATAATCTGACCCCAAAAGATAACCATAATTTACAATTTGGCAAAATTCCTTCCACATAACAATTCATGTTTTTAAGAATGTGTAGATATATTTTTAACATAATTTTATTATAATATACACACTGTTCCACTAAGATCCTACTCATAAAATTCAATGTATTGAGATAATCTGTGTAAATATCCTAAGATCTATTCCAAGATTTATATAACCATTATTGTATTAGCAGACATTTAGGCCATTTACGGGTGAATACTATAGTAGTCACAAAGATTTGGGCTGTACTGTTCATGCTAAAGCTCATGTTTTTTGAAGGAAGTGTCATTGATTTCCCAAAGAGCTCTGCAAATAGGAATTTCTGAATGTGTAAATTGACTGACTGATTGACCATTTTAGGAGAACTGAACAAGCAGCAGAAGCAAGCTTTAACTGTTGAAAGTTCAATTTGTAAACTTTTTTTAAAAGTTCTAAAAAATGTTTTGACTAGCATGACATAACTATTTCTCAGGATGGTTGTGAAGACAAAATAAGGTAAATGCATATAATTTATATGAACCCATATAAATGCTCACTAGTTGCTGCCTATCGTTATCATTAGGACAGCAATTAACAGGAAGAATCTAGACACCATCTGTCTTTGATGACTTAGTCACTGACCTAGGTCATGTCTCTGGCAACCACCTTAGGTTCTAGAATTCTACTCTTTAATGAGCAGGGATTGTACTAAAAGATAAATTAGAGCATAGAAATAAAAGCATGGAATCACTACTTGTCCTGATCCTTCCAGTCACTAAAAATTATCTACATGATGTTTTTTAATTAATGAGAAAGGTTAAAAATAGTGTCTATCAAGTTTGCTTCCCTTGTCTAATGACCTGTAAAAGGAGTGGCGCTTCTGATTAGCATTTCATTACCTCATTCAGCTTGCCCACGCTAGAGAAAGATTAGTTAGGAAAATCGACATAGGAGAGGAGCAGGAGAGGGGATGATTATTGAACAGGGCACAAGTTCTGCTTCTTATATCACAGTTGTTTTATTCAGGGTTCCTCAACCTTGGCATTAGGGACATTTGGGGCCAGGGAATTCTTTGCTGTGGGGGCTGTTCTGTGCATTATGCTTAGCAGCATCACTGGCCTCTACACATCTGATGCTAGTAGCATCTCTTCCCACCAAGTCTGATATCCCAAAATGTCTCCAGACATTGCTAATGTTGTCTGGGGGCAAAAGAAAACCACTGATAAATATATACGTACCTATTTCTTATATAGCATGTTACGCTTTGCAAATGCATTTCATATTTACAATGGTTGTGTGGGTATGCTGGGAAGATATTTTTCACTTTATACATGGGGAAAACATGATCCTACAATACCAAATGTTGTGAAATCAAAATTTAAATTTTGAACCACTGAGATGACACCGTGAGTCAGACCAGAAGAAAATAGTCCGTGTTTTTGTTTTTTGTTTTAGCGTATTTTAGTAAAAAGTCAAAACTTCTCCCCCCTCACTTGAAGACCACCGAGGGCATGTCCAGGCAGCCAGCCTCAAAGAGGACCCCTAAACAAAAGACAAGTCTAAGATTCAGCTGTGTAATTCAGAGTTAATTTTGGGTTCAATCCATTAGCTGTAGAGATAATAGTTTGAAGAAAAATTTGCCTGCTCTTGCAAAGGTGGAAAATGGGATGGCATGCAAATAAATGATTCTAATCACGGCAATGATAGATCTTTAAGAGGTATGAGCGCTCAATCTACAAAGAAAGTCTGCCCATTAATTAAAATTGTTATGGAGAGACTCAGAGAGGATTAAAATAGATAAAACCCGTAGCAACAACAGGCCTAAAAACCAGTGTCTTGGAAAATCAAGAAACTGCCTGAAGACAGGGGCTCATAAGCTACAGACATTAAAAGAGGAGAGGTTTCTAGATACCAGGAAGGGCTCGAATATCCCAAGGAGTTGGAGAGTAAGGAGAAAAACTATAGGAAATCCAGCAAAGTCATCGACTCTGAGGCTGAACCCCTGAACGGCGCAAGCAGACATTTACTAATTCACACATGTCATTTCACTGGTTGTGTGGATACCAGCGCAGCTGCTTATTTCTGCTTTTATCTGCTGAGGCTTTTTTACAACATCAGAACCCAGGTTTGTAGACAGTGAAAATGTCATCACATTAAAAACAATCTGCTTCACATGTGTGAGATAATAGGATTTGGGGTTAATGAGCTCATGTCTGGGATATCGATCCAAATGTGAATAACTTGTAATTGGCCATCACTCAATACCAGCTTATAACTAGTCTGGGCTATATGAATGGGTTGCTTTATTCACTGAAATAACTACAGAACCACAAAAACCAAAACTTGCTCACAGAACTGGCCAATTGCCAAACAGCATCTCCCCTCCTCTCCTTCCCCTCACTCCCCTACTTCCAGTTAAATACAAAATTGTGAGGAGAATATAAGATAATGCATAGGTTCATCATCAGTTACTGGCCTGGCATGCCCCCCATGTAGAATGAAAAAGCCGTGATTTAAGACATAGCAAGAGACCTTCTTTTTTACCAGGAAAGCATCACTTTTATTATTTTGCCACCATAAATCCAGGTTTTGAAAGGTTTGATCTCTCAATAGTAAGGTTATTCTTAAAAAGGATGTTTTTAAACAAAGCCATACCCAGGTCTAATTTCCTACGATTCTATTCACCCCTCTTGGGTCAAGACGCTCCCTGAAATTATTATCCATGAACCAAAATATGATGCATGAATAGTTACATTGACAATTAATCAGGTTAACTATCAAGCTATGGATACCAGCATTGGTGAGGTAACCAAGGAAAGAATTCAGAGAAACAGGAAGTATCGGCCTCCACTCAGTGGAGGCTAGAACTGTTGAGACACCATCATAGGCCTCCTGAGGAGCCAGGGGCCACAGGCTGAGCAGCAGTATGTAAAGGACAGAGCATGGGTCTTGGAGTTGGGTTTCAAGGCTACATTTATCATGTATATAATGTGTAATCGTTGGGCAAGCTCCCAAAGATCTCTGAGCCTCAGCCTTCATATCTAAGGGTATGAAGGCTGCCTTAAAAGTTAATTGTGTGAATTGAAAAGATGGTGATTGTTAAGAAACTTGTCACTTATTAGGTACCAAATAAAAACTAGTTTCTTTATGTACTCCCAGGGGGCTTGTCAACCCTGTACTGGGCCATGGAGCAATCACTATTAATCTCGAACCCGTAAGGGGTCAAGCATCTTAAAATGATTCAAAGAAAGATGGGCAGCCCATCTGTGAGTATATAGCTATTTGCCTGTGCGTGGCTGCATTCATCCATAGTTCATGTAAAACACTTATTATGAGACTTAAGTCCCCATTTCTGCTGCTGTAGGATTGGAACTCTGAACTTCTAGCTCCAAAAATCACTCTGATCATGAGAATGAGACTAAGCCAAAAGCTTGGGTAAAGATTCTGACGTGGGGTTCAGAGCCTTCTGCGCAAAGACGAACACTAGGGGGAGACTCTCTCCTTCTCAGCTGAGAAAGATTTGTAAATCCCCTTGCTCAGTCCCCACCCAACACTCTATGAACAGCTCATGATCAGTATCAAGAAATTGATAAGCAGATTCCGGCAGGCAGCAAAGACCACTTATGGGAAGGGGAAATGACACCCAACAAGGTGATGAGAAATTATTTCCCTAAAGTCATTCAGGAAATCTAAAACAAGTTAAGATTAAGAAACCACAGTTTATAACCCTCTAATAGTATCGATTACCCAGCAATATGTAATCATACTATTTGATTTTTCTTGCCATCAAAGTGATATTTAGTGGCTAACGAGATTAGTGATTACATGTTAACATTAATGATAATAAAAAATAATACCTAATGTGTATATAGCTTCACGTGTACTTCTGTTTTTTTTTTTTCATTCTTCCAACCTTCCAGGCGTAGATACTTCAATCCACTTTTCTATTAGAAAAATTGAGATATAGAGAGGTTAAATGACTTAAAAAGTAGCATGAAACAGTGGTCAAGAGCACAGATTGCAGAATCAGACTGACTGGGTTCAAGTCTCACCTTGACCACTCACTGGCTCTGTGACCTCACAAGCTAACTAACTTCACTTTCTTTGCTGTAATACCAAGGATAATCACAGTACCTCCCTGCTTGGTTTATTAGGAGAAATAAATGAGTTAATACATATAAAACACTTAGAATAAGTGTTTGGCACATTATAAGCACTTAAAATGTATTAGCCATTATGTGACCCAAAGTCACATTTCTATTTATTAATTTATAAATTACTTAATTGTCACTGTCAGTTACTGTCTTAGGCATTGGGGGAAACTAATGAAAAGATCTGGTGCCTGGGTAGCTCAGTCGGGTAAGTGTCTGCTTTTGGCTCAAGTCACAATCTCAGGGTCCTAGGATCAAGCCATACATCAGGATCTCTGCTCAGTGGGGAATCTGCATTTCCTTCTCCCTCTATTCCTCCTCCCAGTTTGCGCTTGCTCTCTCTCTCTCTCTCTCTCTCTCTCTCAAATAAATAAAAAAAATTTTAAATATTTTTTTAAAAAGATCTTATAGTTTATTGGGAAACATAGATATTATGTGATTCTCATGAACATGTGCTGAGTACTCTGACAGAGGAAGCAGGCATCAGCACACTGGAAGAGAGGTTAGGGCCAGGTAAGGGATGGGTAGTGCGAGGGCCTGAACTGGACCCCAGCTGCACCTGAAACATTAGCAGCAGCAAAGAGAGATTCTCACCCACAGCTCTAAAGCCATTTTTAAAGCTTATAGATGAAGAAAACTAAGAGTCCTAATTCTGAAACTTTCTGGACAAATCATTTGACTCCTGGGTTTCCATTTCCGTACACGTGAAATGCCAATCCCTTACAGTTGCTCTGGGGAAGGAATTAAAACTACTGTGTGGGCTTCCATGATTTGTGAAGAATCTACTAGGGCACGAAAACCTGGCAGTGAAATTAGTGGGTAATTGTCAGATCAACCACATCTCTTTTTTTAAAAGAGATCATGTCAAAGGAGTACACATAAACACCAGGGGTCTTCTCCATGGCATCCCAGGGCCAGAAAATATCTTTGGGTTCATGTCTGGTTGCTTCCAAACATTTTGCTACTAATGATACCTTTTACTAGTTGTCTATCATGAGCTCCCTGCTTTTAAATACTCGAGCTACCATGTTGATCATATAAGTACAAACTGATAAATTCCTCATTTAGATTCATTAGAGAGCATTTCATACATGTAAGGTGGGAGCATCCATTCTGAGCTGCTATAATCCAACCAAAATAAGATAAATATTTCCTATTAAACACTTACTGAAAAAATTAGGGAAAAATGGAAAAGAATAAAGGAGTAGAATAACTGTCAAGACTTTGACATACGTCTTTTCAATCTATTTTAGGCACTGTTTTAAAATAGTCAAGATCACATTGCATACTCCTAAAGTAAAGAAAATGGACATTTCTTTAGGTGGGGGTATTGAGTATCATTTATGCTTCCCAAAGTCTGCCCCTTTACGCACCTGGAGATCCCATACCACCTTGTAATATTCATATCATAGCACTTCCCATATGGTACTAAATTAATCTGTTTTTACATGTGATTCTCTACTGGGCACTGAATGTTTGTGTCTACCCAGTTTTGTTATGTTGAAATATAATCCCCAGTGTGATGGTATCTGGAGGTGGGGACTTCGGGAGGTGATTAGGTCATGAGGCTAGAGCCCTCATAAGTGGGATTAGCGCCCTTATGATAGAAACCCCAGAGAGATCCCTTGCCATTTCTACCATGTGAAGTTGAAGGAAAGACAGTTATCTATGCACAGGAAGCGGGTCTGCAGCAGACACTGAACCTGCCAGCACCAGGATCTCGGACCTCACAGCCTCCGTAACTGTGAGAAATCAAGGTATGTTGTTTAGAAGCCACCCCATTTACGGTATTTTCAGTATAACAGCATGAGTGGACTAAGAATACCCTCCATGCTGTAAAACTATGTCTTATTCATCTTCACACCCCAGCACTCTGCAACATACCTGGCACATAGTACACATTCAGTCCTTTTTTTTTTTTCCTGTACTGAATTAAACCGCTTAAATTAAACTGAAATATTGAAACTCTGTTACTGCCTTTGCGCATCACAGAAGCCTTGGCTTAGCTCTCTTATTTCACAGATGATAACACCGAAAACTGGAGTGGTTAAGGGACAGAGGCTTCCATATATAAGATTGAGTGATTGCCAAAAAGCAACAGATGATGATAGAAGCTGGCATGTTCTGGAATTCCATCACTTTAAGATAACCACTCTTCATGTTTTAGTGGCCATCTTTCATGCAACTTGTACAAATGGGATAATAGCATAATATTCCTTTCCATCATGAATAGTTTCTAAAACTGTAGTTCTTTTTTTTTTTTTTTTTCAAAATTCCTCCTCCTCTCTGTCCTCCCCCTCTCCACCAGACATCCCTCTGCTCCAACCCCAGTGTAATCGGCGTTAATGGCCTGGTATGCGTCATTTCATAACATTTCCATGCTGCTAGAATCAAAGACAAACATAAATACAGATATAAAGTAGCATTGTTATTTTCTGTTTCAAAAATGGGATCACACTACCTACATATACTTTTTGCACTTAACAATACATTGAGGAAATATATTCAAGTCAACTGTTTTGGACTTGCCTCCTGGGAAGTGGGGTCAGGTGCTACACTGCCTGTACAGGATTTCACACCTGTGGATCAGGCCTTCTGTAAGCCCCCGAATGAGTTTTGGCTGCAGCCTTACAGATTGGAAAGGCAAGCCTGTACTGAGAAACAGGTATCTATCGCCATCAGAACAAGACACTGATCCTTCCAGGATGGAAGGGACCCAAAGTAGTTGAGTTGCCACCAAGGCACTGGTAGGTTCCTTGAGGAATAGTGCTCATCCTGTGCCCTCCAGGCCCCTGAGCAGCCAGCTGGGCCACTGGCTAGGGTTCTAAGAGCCTCCCCAGGCAGTAAATGTTCTCCATCCCCTGAGGTCTTTGCTGGTGTTAAATCTCACATCTGGAGATAGTTCCCTGAAGTCTGTGACATCTTACTCATCCAATGTTACGTTCTAACGCCTTAGGCCCCCACCAAAATTTATTCCCGGGCATACTGCCCTTGCTCCTGTCAGTATGTGCTACTTAGTTGTTGCAGTTCCTCTGAGGTAGAATCTCTCTCCTTGCATCAAGCCTAGCACATCTCCCAGCTGGAATCTTCTGGGAGTTAACCCTGGTTATGGCACTGACATCGAAGAGAAGCAGCAGGTGCAACCCCTTAGAGGGACACCTGCTGCCCCGTGGAGGTGAGCCTCCGCAGTGCCTTCCTACATGAGAGAAGTGCTGGTTCTTCATAGAGGGTGGTGGGCTGAAAGCCTGTGGGTTCAGAGGAGTTTACAGAGCCGTGGTCCTTGTGGGTGTCTACCTTGATGCCCACATCTCATATATCCAGGTCCCAAGCTTTCCCAGCCAGGGCTCTGACCTTAGCACTACAGACATGGCTTAAGAAATTAAAGGTCTCCTGGAGCTTTAAACTAAGTCCCACACTTGCTCCTCAGCTACATCCAAGCTTCCACTGAGGGGGTAGGGCCTCTGGGTAAACTCCCACAGAGAGTCCTGCCAGTTCCCCCATTTAGCCTTTAGTGGTGTATTAACAGCTCTCAGCTTTTCATTAGCTCTCTGCAGGGCATTAATACAACCTCTAAACACCAACCAAAACCATTGCCTTTATATGCATTTGTTCCTCTCTCCCCTCTGGCCCCATTGCATTTCAAATATCTGAATCATCAAGATTATTCCCATCCACCTGGGTCACCAAGAGTGAAATTTTTAGCAGTTGGTCTGCTACCGTATGGCCGAGACTATTGGTGCCCTACATATTACATGATGATAGGCAGAAAAGAATGATGCTCCCCAACCTGATCAAAAGAAAGAAAATGTCTACATCCTAATCATCAGAACCTGTAAATATGTTTTCTTACATTATGAAAGGGACTTTGTAGATGTGATTAAGCCAAGGATCTTGGAATGGTGAGATTATCCTGAATTGCGTATTGGTGGGTCCAGTGTAACGACAAGAGTCCTTATAAATGAAAGAGATTGTTGCGCGGCAGACTCTTGGTTCCAGCTCAGGTCATGACCTCAGGGTCCTGGGTTCAACCCCATGTCCAGGTCCCTGCTCAGTGGGGAGTCTGCTTGTCTTCCTCTCTTTATGCCCCTCCCCCTACTTGCACACGCACGCGCGCTCTCTCTCTCTCTCTCTCAAATGTACAAAAAAATCTTAAAAAAAAAAAAAAAGAAAGAGGGAGATAGAAGTGTCAGAGTCAAAGAGGGATTGGAAGATGTTATGCTACCAGCTTTGAAGGTGAAGGCAGGGACTATAAGCCAGGAAATCCTGGCAGCCTCTCGAGAATGGCAAAGGCAAGAAAGCAGACTCTCCCCTAGCACCTTCAGAAGGAACACAGCCCTGCCCACACCTTGATTGTAGCCCAGTGAAACCCATTTTGGACCTTTAGCTTCCATAACTTTAAGAGAATAAGTTGTTTTAAGCAACTAAACTTGTGATAATTTGTTAGAGCAGCAAAAGAAAACAGTTACACACCGGGTTAGGTCTTCCTTGCCAGCAGCAAATGATCCAGCCCAACCACATCTTACTTCTTTCTCAGACTTTTCCTAGTACCACCAATGACGTGGTTAAGTCCTCTGAGAAGCAGCCACCAAGACAGAATCAGAATTGCAAATAATTTACTGGAGGAAACGCTCATGATTGTGATGCAGGTTACAGATTATAATGCAGGTCTGGCACTTGTGCAAGAAGAGATGAGAAAGAAGGATTGGATAGAAAAAAGCCTCTGGCTGCAGTATAACTTAGAGAAGTCTCATCCAGGCCACTGGAGGGCCCCACAATAAAAGCTGTCCAACCCAGGGAGCCTGTGACCTCAGCATGAGTGCTGTGGTAGATCTGAAGGTAGAGCAGCTGGTGTAACCTTCTCGAAGCAAGTTATCTTGAGGGGAGATCTAAAGAGCTCATCTGCATAGACACCTCACTCCCCTACCACCACCCAGTGCAGGCTGTGCTAATTAACCATAGGCCCCCTACTGGGGCAGGGCCTTGCCCACTGGGGTTCCCACGTGGCCAAAAAAATATCAGAGCACATGTTCTCTGCAGTGGGCGGATCCAAGAGCCAGATGGAGAGGGGCTAAGCTACACCTGCCAGGGTCCTGATCCTCAGATTCCCCAATCAGATGATTCCTTGCTCCTCAACTGTTGAAGAGAGTTTGGAGAAGCCAGGATTGCCCCCCAAATAGAACTCTCTCCATGTGGAAAAAACATTAGAAGAGGGAGATAATGTGCCCTCCTGTCAGACTGTTGGAACAAATGACTTCCGATTTTATTGCCAGATTGCTTTCAAATAAGGTGAAAATGCCTGCGAGCAATGGTGAGCCGATCGGCTTCTACTTTCGCACTAAGTAAGATCTCTGTTTTCAAATTCTGCCCTTCTGATAGGTACCAGATATTTCATTTTTATTGCATCTGCATTTGCCGGACTGCTAGGAAGATGGGACACATCTTTTCATATGTCATTTGTCTTATGCTTGTGCTTTGTCCATTTCGCCATTGGGTTGTTTGGGTTTCTCTTGCTAATGTGTTCGCAGAGGCTGTGTGGATAGTGCAGCTACTAACCCCTTATCTGCTGTATGCATTGCAAATATTTTCCAGCCCATATATTTTTTGGTCATATTTTTAACTGACGTCTAGCTTACATACAGTATTATATTAGTTTCCAGTATACATCATAGTTATTCAACGTTCAGATACATTAAAAAGTGATTTGAGGCCTATTTTTATGGTATCTTTCATAAGACAAAACATTTTAGGCTTTATAAAGTTAAATATACTTTTCTTTTATAGTTTCTGGGCCACTTCTCTTTGCTTGTTTGATCTCCCTATTCCCACATTTTAAATAGAGTCTCCTAATTTTTTTCTAAGATTTTTACTATTTTATTTTTACATTTACTGTTTTATTCATCTGAAAAAAAATTTCATATTATTGTTTCTTTTCTTATCACAAAATAATACAGGTTCCTTGTAGATATTTTAGGAAACTTCAGGTAATAAATAAGAAAACAATTCTAAATTACTCTTAATTTTCCACCTGCCAACACCCTGTGAATGTTTCTATATCCTTTCAGTCTTTTCTTCTATGCATTGCACACAATCCATTAATTATTTTTAAAAGATTATACGATAAATTCTGTTATATAATCTGGTTTGGTTATTTACCAATACAATTAGAACAATTTTTCACATCATGAAATAATTCTCTACAACATATTTTTAATAGCACAGGAATAATCCAATAATTCGAATGTATAATTGTACTGTCATTTGTTTAATCAAATCCCTGTTGGGGACATGCATATTGTCCTGTTTTTTTGCTAAGAAGACAACATGCTATGATGCTGCCTCTCATTTGTTAGATGACGTTTTGTACTTTGTCAAAGAACTCACTTAGTTTTGAGTATGTTTGTTCAATTTTAATAGCATCTAAAATTACCTACTTAAAAATCAGATAAGAAGAGGAAAAGAAGATCCATTTGTTTTTCTCTGGGTTGCTGTATTGAGACACCTGAACTGATTTGAAGCTACCATAAAAAAAAAAAAAACTGCAATTGATGGGTTTAGAAATTATGTTTCTAAAGAGCATCAACTAGAAAGAGTTCAGAATTGAAGAGTTCGGAAGTTAAAAAATAAACAATAAAGAGAGCACAGACAAAACCACCAGATGGAAGGATTAGAAAATCCTAAAGCACCAACAGCCAGGTGAAGGATCAATAGGGTAACAATGCCAGTTCTATTAATACCACCACCACCTACACACCAAGAAGCCTTGCCTCCAAGCTCTTTTGGAAAGAGACAGACATAAATCAATAAACATTCCATTTTGGATTTTACTAGACTCTCAAGACAAAAAAAAAATGAGTAATAGAAAGTATAAGGATGAGTAGAAAAAAATATTATGAGCATAGAATATATTTTAGTTAAAATATAATTTTAATTTTAAATAAATCTGAATATTTGAAAAAATAATCTAAGTGGAACAAAAGTGTGTACGTTTGTCTGCCCTCAAACATATTTTTTTTTAATTTTTATTTATTTATGATAGTCACAGAGAGAGAGAGAGAGAGGCAGAGACATAGGCAGAGGGAGAAGCAGGCTCCATGCACCGGGAGCCTGATGTGGGATTCGATCCCGGGTCTCCAGGATCGCGCCCTGGGCCAAAGACAAGCGCCAAACCGCTGCGCCACCCAGGGATCCCCCTCAAACATATTTCTATTTACGAAATACGACTTGCAATTTGGAGATTTCTGTCATGGTTGCCTTCCATAATGAACTCTATCCTAAACAAGAAAATATAAAGAAATATATTATTGAACTGTATACGATGAACCACAGAATGCAAAGTTAGAAGAGAATTTACAACTCAACTGGTCTGACTCCAGCATATACTACTGGGGAAGCTGAGGCCAGAAAAAGAGAAGTAATTTGCTAAAGATCAGACGTCAGTGACCAGCTGAGCCAGGAAATGCAGATCTCCTGCCTCTTAGCACAAGGTGCCCACCACAAAAACATCACAAATCAAGAACATGGTTATACTTGTTCATGTGCCTTGTGGTCATGACTTACACATCAAGGCAGGGAGGCAGCAAGATAAAATCTACATATAGATGTGTAACCACAATCATTTGAGCACTGCTTAAACAGCTAGCTATTAGTCCTCGGGCTGTCCCATGCCTTCAACGTTCACACGGGAAGCTCTCTAAAAAGGAGATAACAGACAAAGTCAGGAGAGGAGCTCCCGCCACAGCACCAGTTTCCTGGGACAGCACTACAGCCTGCCATTTTCCTGGTGCCAACATTGAAGGGGTGGCCTGATTGGCTGAAAAGAGCCAGATTGGCTCTTTCTTCAGTGCATGTCCCCAGGGTAGGAGACCCTTAAACGCTATTCTTCTGAGGGAATTTTACAGTTAACAGCCAAGTGGAAAATGTTCAACACAATTAGATCTAACACCTTCTGAGTAGCAAATTAAAAATACATGACATTAAAAAGGACATTTTGGGGTTTTATTTTTTTAAGCTTAAGGTTAAAAAAACTTAGAAAGGAGAAAAGTACGTTCAGCCTGGAGCAAAAATTCTTGACTTTTCTCTGACACAACACATGTCCCAACTCTAACAGTCACAACAGGGTATGAGTTTCTGCACAGAATGTGGTTTGCTGGATATAACTTCACCCTGTCTCCATACTGCTACTGATAAAACACCATAATTAGTTAATGATGAGATGAGCACTGGGTGTTATATGTTGGCAAATTGAATTTAAATTTTAAAAAAATAGGGAAAAATTCCAATAAAGAAGAGAAATAAGTAAAGGCAAAAAAAAAAAAACCCCACCCACCATAATTGGGATAATATTTGGATATTTTAGAATAAAGTCTGGCACAGGAGTCTGGATCCTCCTTAATTCAGAAGCTGAAGCTGTTTGGACTGTGTTTATAATATGCATTTATTGTTAGTAGTGATAATAAAAATGGCCAGAATTATTCTAATTGGGAAGTAACTGCACACAACTGTAATTTTTTAATAATAATAACAACCATAGTAATGGTAGTTACATGGAGAAAATCTTTTCTCAAATGCTTACAACAGAGCCTGGCATACAGAATACTCAAAGTTTAGAGGATATTATGGTTGTTGTTGAAGACAACTATCAACTACAATTACATGTAAATATTTCAAAATCAGGATAATCTATAGCATAAAAGCAGAATTTCATGCAGCAGGTGCCTCTGGTATCCCTATAACATGTTCTCTGCCCATCTCTAATATCAGCTATGGCTACAATGGACAGTTAAATGCAAGCTCTCCTACCTCACACTACCAGTGGAGATACTAATGCAAATGGGATATTGCATTAAGCATTCTGCACCACACCTTGGAGTTTACTCATCTGGATATGCAAGGCAAGCCTGGAAGCACAGAACAGGACAAGCTTGTAAAGAAACTCTCAATTTATGGGGGGGCAGGAGCCACTGTATTTCAGGACAACTCCAGGGGTGAGCTACTCAGGTGATCTCAGTAGAACTGCCCTCCCCATAGTAACTGTTCCCAGCAGATTACTCCTCCCCTCTCCTATTCCCCTGACACCCTCACTCTTTCTTCCTGGAACCACCTCCCAAATTAACCACCTGTACCCAAATCCTTGTCTCAGGCTCTGCTTTTAAGAGAACCCAAATTAAAGCATTGCATTCCTCAGTCTAGGTGATTTCCAGAAATATAAACTAGAAATACTTTAGATAGGTGCTCCTCAACACACAGCAATGTCAGATTATTTTGCTTTGGAGTAGAAATATTTTAAATGGAAGAGAGAGCCTTATTAGAAAGGACCTTTTGTAAAATAAGATTAAAAATATTTTATTGTGTGAAACCATAAAAAAGTTGTGGAAAATAAATTTGTATGGGCAGGCCTGGTGGCCCAGTGGTTTAGCGCCGCCTTCAGCCCAGGGCGTGATCTGGAGACCCTGGATCAAGTTCCACGTCGGGCTCCCTGCATGGAGCCTGCTTCTCCCTCTGCCTGCCTGTCTGTCTGTCTGTCTGTCTCTCTCTCTCTCTGTATGTCATGAATAAATAAATAAAATTTAAAAAAATTGTAAAGAATTAGAGGAGACAAAAAAGAAGAGAAAAACCAATGTTTTCAGTAGCTGACCAATATTCCCATGTTCTGCATGGATGAGCCAGGTGATCATTGGCCCTTGTTCAGCTCTTTCTGATGCAAGGCCTTAAGAACATTTATTGTGTAACTACTTGTATGTCTGATTAATTCAAGCCTGAGATCTTTGGCTGAATGAGGTCTTGGCAAAGTTCCAGAGGCTAATGGATAATTTGTAGCAACCATATCATGGGCATTTGGCTGCATGTCCAACAATGTGGGGGTAATAGCCAGTATTTGTTGGAATACTTAAGGCCCTTAATGATTGTTGCAAGTGACACAACCAAGTTAGAATGTCATAAAACTCTAGAGAGATCAGGTGACGAAGAGAAAACACTCAAGCATTTTCATATAATTGCCTTCAGACCATATAAATTTTAATTCAACAGGTACATTTAGAGCACTTACTATGACACAGCAATTAATAGTTATAGAACAGTTCGCATCTACTATCTCATTCAAACCCAACATAACCAGTAAGATGGGTATTATTTACCCGACTTCACGGATGATCCAACTGAGACTCAAGAAAGTGTTCACAGCAGGAGGGTGCTCTATGAATTTTGGTGAACTGAATGATCTACAGGAATCCAGATCTTCTCATTTCTCCTTCTTTGCTCTTTCTCCTACTTTTGGCTGCCTTTTTGCACAGGACCAAGTGCCACCTCGACAGGAAATGCAAATGATTAGTCTGCTCTCTACCTTAAGGACTCTTACCATTGAGGATGGAGAAGGGTGGTGTATTGGATTAAGTGAATTGACCCATGACATATGAATTTACAAAAGAGAGAAGAGTACTAGCTAGCGTGGTTAGGAAAGGCTCTCTAAAGGGGAATGGAAGTAGAGCTGGACTCGAAGGGATGGTCAGGATTTTCATGGGGCAAGAGGAGACACTGAAAGCCTTGCCACCAGCTAAGAGAACACTGAGATGACAGCTTTAGGTTTTGAAAAATCTCATAGGTCTTGGTGACTCTGGTGACATTGTGAAATATCTCAGTTTGTCATATTTCCTACGTCAGAATTTATTATTAGATAATGATTCATTCTCTTCTCCACATATGTTCTTTGTCTTCAGAGATTCATTTTCTCTTCTGCAACTTACCTGGATAAAGACCATACATCAGAATGGATAAATCAAGTGATACAGCTACCAACCATTAAACATATGTATTATTTTCCCCCTCTGTGAGATGGTGATGATTAAGGAATTATATGCAGAAATGAGGACTCGCTTGCTAGCGATTACTATCTATTCATTCAACAAATATATGTAATGTCTACTACATGCCAGGCATGGGGTTAAAGTAATAAAATAGACCAAGCACCCATATCAGTTAGGAACCAAAATAGCTCAAAATAAAGAAAATTCCCACCCCACCCCAGTGGCTTTACTGAAGAGGGTAGCATGATTTCCACTTAACAAGAAATCATGAGGGAGGTCGTCAGGGCTGGTAGGATGTGCCATGATGCCATCAGGGACCCTGTTTCTCTCTAGCTTTCTCCTCAGCCTCCTTACAGGGCTAGTTTTTGTACTGGTAATTTCATAATCACAAGACATCTATTCCAGAAGCCTGTCAAGGACTTCTGGGAAGTCTTTACTTTCCTAACATAGGCATTGCTCCTTCCTTCTTTCTCCTTCTGCTTGTTTTGAATACAGGTATGATTTCAGACTTCTGCTCACATGTTACTGACCAGAGGTATAGTACATGGCTACCCCTAGCTGCAAATCAGAATGTGAGAGTAAGCATTCTTAGCTGGACATATTTCCACCCCAAATGGAACCTGGGATCTGTAAGGAAGAAGGGGCACTCTGTAGTTCTCTAGCAGTATCTACCATAGGCCGTGCATCGTGGAGCTCATATTCTTGTCTAGCAGATTATATCTTTAGGGCTCTACGGTGGTGGCAGCTGGAGCCAGGAGAACAGGAATTTGTTGGAATGATGTAAACCAGCTCACAGAATCAAAGGGAAATTGGAGGTTCAGGTCATAGAAAGATGAGACCTGGGGCAGCCTCTGAGTAGTCTCATTTGGTGGCAGTGATCTGACAAATGAACCCCAAACACAGAAGTGGTACCAAGAATTAGGAGAAGAGTCCAAGTACTGCATTGGATCCTAGCAATCCTACCAAGTCGGCCCACAATGGGAAAGGTGACTCCCCAAAAGGAAGTCAGAGAGTGCCTACCAAAAAAAGAGGCCAAGGTGCTGAGCAACACAACAGGTCCAGGACATTGGCCAAGGGATTGATACCTGTAAAAAGATTTAAGTTTTCCAGTTGACAAGTTCTCAAGTGCTATTAAGCACTGTAAAATTGTTAATATTGTACCTTTATCTTAAAAGCACATCTTTGCTCCAATTTTTTAATACTTTAGAAAAATCCAATTTTCAGTTTTCAGAACTGCAAAAAAAAAAAAAAAAAAAAAAAAAAACCCCAGCAGAAGACTAGATGGTTTTGCTATTAAGACTGTCTTCTGGTTACATTTTATATGTAGGTTCTTCTGAATGTAGGTTAGGGAGCTATTAAAAAATTAAATAAGAGAAGAGCATTGCTTCTGCCATTTGACTTGAAGATGTTCACAGCAGGGCAACATAAAATCGGATTTTTACAATGTTGTCTTAAAAAAAAAAATACCATGTACTGAATTAGAAGCCCACGGGCAGATTAGGCCATTAAGAACTATTACCCATATTATTACTGCTAAAATATTTATATATTATAATTTTGTAATAAGGTATTTCCAAAGAAAACAATGTTGGCCTAAAATGCTCATGTTATTAAAGCCATTCCAGCAGAGTGTTGTTTGAAAAATCGCTGAAGCAGCAAAAGCCAAAAACACCGATTTACTGTGAGTTTAGCTTCCCCCCACTTAATTCCTTTTTTTCTGACCCTTCAAAACAGTTACAGCAAATGGAGACCAATAAAGTTAAACACAAGAGGGAACTTGGTTAAAAATAACAAGAAAATTAATATAGATCCAAGTGCTATTGTTATTCACATTCTTTTTATGTAGAATTATTATTATTTTTAAAGATTTTATTTATTTATTCATGAGGGATACAGAGGAGAGGTAGAGACATAGGCAGAGGGAGAAGCAGGCTCCATGCAGGGAGCCTGATGTGGGACTCGATCCCAGGACTGGGATCAAGCCCTGAGCCGAAGGCAGATGCTCAACTGCTGAGCCACCTAGGTGTCCCGAGTAGTAGAATTATTTCAACTTCAAATAAGTTTTGAGATTTTTATCTGGTCATTCAGAAAATATTTATTGAACCTATCTAGTAGGACAGACCCAGTACTTGTCTATTAAACAGTCATTTTCCTTCTACTCCTTACTAATATAATCCCATCTTTTTCAAGATATCCCTGTGTAACTTCTCAGATACACTTGCAGCTAGAGTTTGCCATGTGACCAGGTCTAGACAAAAAAAAAAAAAAAAAATGTATACATTGGGGTACCTGGGTGGCTCAGTCCATTAAGCATCTGACTCTTGATTTCAGCTGAGGTCATTATCTCAGGGTCATGAGGTGAGCCCTAAATCAGGCTCTAGGAGACTAGTTTAGTTAATTTTGTAATTATTTGTTGAATGTTCCTCTCACTAAATAGTAAGCTCCCTGAGGCTAATGACCGCATCTTGTTCACGGCTATCCCTCTTAGGTTGAACACAGTACCAGATACATAGTACCTAGGTCAGTTAGGAATACACCAGGCTGCAAATAACAGAACCCAATTGCATTAACAGAACCCAATTTTTATCACATAGTAAAAAGACTGAAGATAGGCAGTCCAGGGCTGGTACAGTATCTCCATAATATCATGAGACTCAGTGATCTATCTCTTTTTCTTCTCTGCATCCTCATGGTTGCAAAATGGCTGCTTCAGTTCTAGGAATTACATGTGCATTTGAGACAGAAAAGTCAAAGATACTACCAAATGTGTTTCTCTCCTTTAAGAAAAAAAAACACACAACTCTTTCCTACACATTTTTTTTTTTTTCCGGGAGAAGGGGAGGAGCAGAGGAAGAGATTAGAGAGAGAATCCTAAACGTGAGAGGAACATTCAACAGACAATTTACAGAATTAACTAATTACAACTGCTATGAAGGATAAATACTGAAGTAACTAAACTAGTCTGGGTGAAGGCAATGGTCAGAAAAGACCTTTTAAATTAAGTGATGTGCGGAGATTTGAATAAATAAGTATAAACTGGGAAGTGACGGTTGGAGAGAGCATTCCAAGAGGGAAGAATGGTTCCCGTGAGTGAAATACGGAGACTGAGGGAGATAATAGTTCATGAGGCTGGAACGGTAGTCAGATCAGAATATGCAGGGCCTTTTGGCCACGATAAGAAATTTAGACCTTAGAGCAATAGAAAGTCATTGGTAGATGCGAAGTGACCAGATTTCAGTTGCAAAGAGAGAATTCTGGTTGCAGTACGAAGGAATGGGAGGGGAGCAAGACTGGATGCAGGGGGTAAGAAACTTACTGAAGTTGTCTAATTCAGGGGTCACCAAACCGCTTCCAAGTGTCTGCTTTCATAAATAAAATTATAATGGAACTCGGCTACACCCATTTGTTTACGTATTGTCTACAGCTGCTCTTGTCCTACAATGGCAGGGTTGAGCAGTTGCCATAGAGACTACATGGCCCACAGAGGCACATGTATTTACTATCTGGCCCATTACAAAGCAAGTTTGCCAACCCCTGCTGTAGATGCCAGAAGATGGCGGCTTAGACCAGTTCCCCAGGGATGTAGAAAAGTGGAGTGAAAAAAAAAAAAAAAGAAAAGAAAAGTGGAGTGATTTAAGATATATTTGAGATTTGCGGATGGGTTAAATTTGGGAGAAGGAGAGACAGATGAACAATGACTTTTAAACATAAGCACCTAAAAAGATGGAAAAGTTGGTATTAGAGAGTCAAGTCCAAGTGCTCTGCCCAGGCAACCTGGAGTTTAAATATCCTAGAGACACAAAGAGATCATTAATATCATTGCCCTTCTCTTGTTAGAATATGGAAATCCTATAGTATGGGGGCTTTCCTTATGTTCCATGTTATAATCTGTTCCACTTGGTAAGAATCAGCATATTCTGGGACATTGAATCTTACATAAAGTTTTCCCAAATATAATTCAATTCAGTCCATTTTAATGAAAATTTAAGCAAATGGGCAAATACAGGCAAACAGAAGATAATAGAAGTTTTTGATGGTTTGAGAAGCCATCCTATTCCTTAGTTGGGCAGTTAAGCCTATTCAGCAATCATTACTTATACATTTTTGAAGCTTCTTTTTCATACAATCACATTCTCCCCAGTATTTTCATGCCATTAAATACTATCATATTGAGTTCACAAAAGTCACAAAGAATGAGCCTGTGGTGGGTAAGGTATAGTTTGTTGAGAACGGACACAGAATTGGCGGGTTAGATCTGATTAAGCCATCTTCTGTACCTTTCTAAACATGATCAAAACATGGGACACAAGGTTTGACTACTAGGAAAAAAATGTTTAATTGTGGAAGTCCAAGAAAAATTTAAAAGTATGGTTGTCATATATCTCTATGTCAGATCCTCAGGCATGGGAAGCTCACCCAGGTCTCTACCCATCCCTTTGTAAGAGTCAAGCCTCAAGCACAGAAGGGAAAATAATCAACAGTCATGGGAAATGGTGTTGCCCAATATTTGAAATAAAACACCTTGGTGCTGTTCTTTGAATTTTCAGAAGGTTTGGCAATATGGATATGCAACATGTTTGATGAGACCTCCTATTGAGACCATTATAGGGAAAAAGGCAAATCTTCCCAAATGTCATATTCAGGATAATATTTGACCCGCACTCTTTTTCCTTGGAGCTCTTCACAGCTGTTAACGCTGGTTTGGAGAACTGCAGGAATCGCTCGCATGCTACCTCACAATGTTTCATTGTTGTGCAATTGCTCCCTACCAAAATAAATGGTGTTCAGGGTTTATTTTTGTTTTTGTTTTTTGGCAAAGGGTGCTGGAAATTTTCCTCATACCTCAAGGATAAGACTATTTTCTTTTGAGATGAACATATTGAGATGTGGGGAAGAAAGTATCTGAGACAGAGAATGTGGAATTTATTGGTTTAATGAAATGTGAACATTAGGAAAGACAAACATTTCTTCTGAATATGACATTAACTCGTTAGCAAACTGGGTTAATTAAAAACTATTAAGGTCAGACAGGTCCCTATAAATTTGATAGACAATTTCTTTTTTTAATTACTTTTTTTTCAAGCAGAGGAGGGGAGTTTTTTGTCTGTTTTTTGGTGCTGTCTTGCCTGGTTGAAACAAGGTATTCTCAGCCAAAGAGTATTGAGCTAATGCTCAGAAAGTAGAGTTTCCTCCTTCCCTCCTGAACCCACCTGCTCATGCCCATAAGCCCAGCTCTAGGTGGGAGAACGTTTGGAGCAGCAGCTGGAGCAGAAGAGACATTGGAACAGCGACACTGAGTTGGTTTTCATTCTCTCATAATTTCATTCATATCCACTTTCTTTAGGAGGCTTGTAAAATGTTCTTTAATTAAACTGTAACTGACAAACAGTATAATTTGTCTTTTAAAATGTACAGTTCTAAAACAATAAAATAAAATGTACAGTTCTATATATTTTAAGAAATTTCTACAGTCGTGTAAACCACCCTCAAACACCCCCGCCACCCCAAGTCCTGGTAGAGAATATTTTCATCTTAAAAATATCCTTGTGTCCTTTTGTAGTCAATCCCCTACCCCAGTCCCAGCCCATAGCACCTGGCAACCACAGATCTGATTTCTATTTCTGCCTTTCCCAGAATGCTATTTAAATGGAACCACGCAACATGCAGCCTTTTGAATCTGACTTCTTTTACTTGGCAAATGCTTTTAAATTCAGCAACGTTGCATATGAGCTCATTCCTTTTTATTGCTGAATAGTATTCTATTGTGATTATTATGGATGTCCCACAATTTATTTATCCATTCAGTATTTGGTTGTCTCTAGTTTGGGATAATTATGAATAAAGATACTGTAAACATTCATGCATGGGTTACTGTGTGGACTTATAAGAAACTGTCAGACTCTCCCAAAGTTGGCTGTACATTCCTACCAGTCTGAGAAGTCCAGTTACTCAAGAGCCTCACCTGCATTTTGTATTGTCAGTTTGTTGTTATTTGAGCCATTATAACTGGTGCGTAGTGGTATCACATTGTGCTTTTAATTTATATTTCTCTACAGACTAATGATACAGAGCATCTTTTCATAATACTTATTGGCCACATATATCTCTTCTTTGATGAAGTATCTATTCAAATCTTTTGGCCAAAAAAAAAAAAATCTTTTGGTCACTTTAATAGTTTGTTGGTTTTCTTATTACTTGAATGTCAAAAATTCTGATATTCTAGTTATCATTCCTTTATCACGTGGATGTTCTGTAAGTATTTAATCCTTGTCTGTGGACTGTCCTTACATTTTCTTTGCAACATCACTTAAGGAGAAGTTTTGATGAAATCTGATTTATCAACTTTTTTCTTTTATGGATCATACTTTGCATGTCCTTTCCAAGAAATCTTTGCCTGTGTTTTATCCTAGAGATTTTAGAGTTTTAAATTTAAATATAGGTCTTTGATCCATTTCCAATTCACTTTTGAATACAGTGTGAGGGGTTACCTGGATGGATATCACTTTTTACAAATGGACACCCAAGTACTCTAGTACTGTTCATTGAAAAGGCTATCCCTTCTCTGTTGTGATGCCTTGAAGTTTTGCTGAAAATCAGTTAACGCTTATGTGGTCTATTTCTGTGTTTTCTTTTCTGTTCAATTGATCTATGTGTCTATCTTTCTGCCAATACCATGCTGTCTTGATTACTAATCCAGCTGGGATTAGTCCTCTAACTTTGTTCTTTTTCAGAATTACTTTGGCCTTTTCCATATAATTTTTAGAATCAGCACATCAATTTGTACAAAAAACCTCCTGGGATTTTGGTTGGAATTACACTTAATTTATGTATAACTTAAGGGAAATTGATGTCTTGACAATATTGAGTCTTCTGACCCATTAAGACACTATGCCCTCCATTTATTTGGGTCTTTTATTATTTCTGTCATCAATGCTTTTTAAATCTTTGGTATATAAATTTTACACATATTTTATTAGGGTTATCTCCAAGTATTTCATGTTTTAGATGCAATTTAAATGGTACTTTAAAAAATTTCTGTTTCCAGTTGTCCGTTCATAATACATAGAAATACAGTTGGTTTTTTTGTGTATTGCTCTTGTATCCTGAAACTTTGCTAAACTTACCTATAAGATCTAGCAGCTTTTTGGTAGATCATCATGTCATCTGAGAATACAAACAGTTTCATTTTTTCTTTCCAAAATGCATGCCTTTTATTTGTTTTTCTTGTCTAATTGTACTTGCTAGGACCTCTGGTGCAATGAAAAGCCTTTCTTGTTCCTGATTTTAATAAGACTATCTAAAAGTCAATTACCATTAAGTTGTTCAGTAGATTTTTTGGGTAGATGGAGTCTATCAGATTGGAAGCATTCCCTTCTATTTCTAATTTGCTAAGAGTTTGGTTTTTTTTTTTTTTTTGAATGAATAGACCCTGAATTTTGTCAGTCTCTTTTCATCTATTGAGATGATCATATAGCTTTTCTTCTTTAGACTATCCATATAGTGAATTACATTGATTTTCAAATGTTGAACCAACCTAGCATTCCTGAGATAAACCTCATTTGGGGTCATGTTTTATTGGCTTTTTAAATATATATTGTTAGATTCAGTTTGTGAATACTTTGTTAAGGTTTTTTGCATCTGTGTTCATAAGGAATCATGGAGAGCTCTCAAAATAATACTGGTCGCACAAATGAGTTGGGAAGTGTTCCCTTCTCTTTGATTTTCTGGAAGACTTGAGTAAAACTGGTATTGTTTTTAATTTAAATGTTAAGTAGAATTCATGCCTGGTACCATCTGAACCTAGCAGGGGACTTTTAGGGGATGGGAGGGAAGAGGTTAACTATGGATCTTTTCCATAGAAAAAGATGGAGATGATAAAGATGAGTTTTCTTTAGTCTGTATTTTTCTCTCTTTTCAAAATTTTAGCTATTAGTTTGAGTTTTTTAAGGGTTTTTTTTTTCATTTGTTTTTGTTAACAGACTAAGGACATTTAATTCTATCTCACTAAAATAAATTCTTTGAGAAATTCAAGCTTTAAAACAAACACACATACACCACCCCACCCCAGGGTTAGTTTATGTGTCAAATAAGACCAAGTAGAGAGTAACAGGAGCTACATCAGAATCTGGCAATGTGAGTACCTTTTCTGTTTAAAATGGTCTTGGCTAAAACTTACAACTGTGGTATGAAACAAATATGATTAGAACAACTTCTGCTCCCTAGACAGGATGAGCAAATTAATTAATTAACTCAACAACAATTGATTAAGAGTGTCTGCTTTGTACAAGGTACTCTGCAGCATACAAAGCAGAGGAACCGCTTCCACAGAGTTGTCATTTTTCCAGGTAACCAGCTGGAAAACATCCATAAAGCCATGTATGATCAAGCACAATACAGAGTGAACTTTCTATTGAAATGCCAAAGGAACAGAGAGAAGCATATTGGAAATTTTATTGTAGAGGGTGAGATTTGACCTGGATTTTCAGAAAATGGACATTTATTGGTAAGAGGAAATGGGGATATTTCTTGCAGATAAGGAGGCTATTTATTTTGAGGTCTTTAGCAAAAGATGAAGTTGGAAAGGCCCAGGAGGTGAGTTTGCTGCAACAAAACTCCTGGGCAATAGCCTAAGAAGGGAACTAGCATCGTGTGTCTTAGTTTCCAGACCAATTCTGCGAGGCCATTTTTCTTCTCAGTTCCCTGATGAGAAGGTTAACATTAGAGCATTTAGGTTACTGGCCTTTAATCAGCCATGTAGATGGCAATAGGACATTTGAACTCAGGCCTAAGATCAGAGCTCAGACTCCTCCCACTACTTCAGCAGCTAAAGAAATTCAGCAGTTCCCAACCAGAGATTCTCCACTGCAGTGACATAACCCACTGTGAAGTAGATTGTAAGTAACGTGTTGCTAGTAAATATGCATTTATCCATTCAGTAAATATGTCCTGAATGCCTTGCCCCATACCATGCACTGTTAAAGTGCCACAGATACAGAAGTAAACAAAATAAACACTTTTCCTTTCATCATGAAGCTTATTTTCTTTTTTTTTTAAAGATTTTATTTATTTATTCATGATAGACACACACAGAGAAGCAGAGACAGAAGCAGGCTCCATGCAGGGAGCCCGATGTGGGACTCGATCCCAGGACTCCAGGATCATGCCTGGACCGAAAGCAGGCACCAAACTACTGAGTCACTCAGGGATCCCCTGAAGCTTATTTTCTAATGATGACAACAAACATTGAACAAGCCAATGTAAGAATGAGTGATAGGTTTTAGAAGAATTGAAAAGGGGACCTAACTCAGTCTGGAAATCTCCATGAAGAAGTGACAGTTAAGCTAACATTTGCAGTCATTAGCTAAATCGTGTGCGTGTGCATGTGTGTGTGTGTGTGTGTTGGGGCTGTTCCAGCAGAAAAAGGAACAATAACATTTCAGGCCTTGTTTCATAGGAAATGGGAAGTGATTATAGGGGTTTTTAGTGAGGAAGTAACATAAAATTCTTTAGGTATGTATTTCTAGTTCATTCTGCCTGCATTGCGGAGAATGGATTATAGTGGTGCATAATTCCAGAGGTCATCGAGGAGGACACTGTACTACCGAGGAGACAGAAAGCGTGACAGAAGTCAGTCTCGAGAGCTGGCTTAGATTGGATGTGGGAGCTGAGAGAGAGGAGCCAAGGATAAGTTCTGGATAGCTGATATTTATTTTTTTTAAAGATTTTATTTATTTGAGAGAGAAGGGGAGTGGGCACCAGCAGGGTGAGGGGCAGAGGAAGAAGCAGACTCCCCACTGAGCAGGGAGCCTGGTGGTGGAGCTTGATCCTAAGGCTCCGGGATCATGACCTGAGCTAAAGGCAGATGCTTGACCAACTGAACCACCCAGGAACCCCACTGGATGTCTGATATCTATAACCAGGTAGCTGGTGGTATACCATTTACCCAACTTGGGAAAAGGCAGAAAGAGCAAGAGAACATTGAGGGGTGGTAGGCAGATGACAAACTCACCTTTGGAAAGTTGACTAGGATGTACAGAGTGCAGTGGTTAAGAGCATGACGTATGAAGTCAGACTGCCAAGATTCAAATCCCAGCCCTGCCATTTAACAGCATATGACCACAAAAAGTTATTTATCCCCTCTCTGTATCTCAGTTTTTGCATCTGTAAAGTGGGAATGATAATAGTACGTACTTCATAAGATTATTATTAAAATTAAAATTAGTTATCCACATAAAGGTGTATCTTAGTACAATACTTGGGCTTGGTAGGCATCAACAGATTTGACCTATTATTATGTGACTGCAAGATATTCAGTATGCAACTAAAGGTATTGTTTCAAATCTCAAAAAAGGGTAGGGCCATTATTGATTGAATTTCCTACTCCTGTGTGTTGGAGTGAGAGACATGTAACACTAGTTGGAAGTGCCCAATGGGCAGTGCAAGAACCTCTGTAGCTTGCTAGCCCTATGGCAGAGAGGCTCACAATGAGAATCAGTAAGGAAGACACCCCCAAATGGTGGTAGGCCACAATGCACAGCTTCAAGAGCCTCCATATTTAATAACCAGTTGTAAGTTTCTTTGCTGTAATTCCCTTATTTTTCTGAGCTTTCAGTAGTTTTGGCTATCAACAAAGTCTTGTCTCAGTAGAGTTGAGGCAGAATTAAGAAAAGAGTAAGTGTCTGTGCTTACTCCAATAATAAAGGAGTGACTCATCTTGAAGTTGGCATAGCAGAGGCAGCATCAATCCTTGGCCAATACAGGGTCAACAGGCTAGAACTGATGAACACCCAAGTACATATAGAGAGCTAGGAGCCCACGTGAAACACCCCTGGAGACTCCCTGAAAGAAATTAGAAGGAACCTGAGAAGAGCATTCTGCATTCATGCAGGTGGAGACTATCAATCAGGAGACACTAGGTTAAACTGTGACACAGTTTGCACCAGTGAGGCCAGAGGAACATTGGTTACAAATGTAATCCCAGCTTTCCTGGGACTATGATGCTTGTGGGATGCTTGTCTGCAAAGTAGAAATCACTGGGGCCTATGGTGAGTGAAAAAAAGATTGAGATCTTCTCTTCTAGGCAATGGACAGCCTCTGTGGGTTTTCAGATAGGGAGGTGAGGAAATGAAAACAAGATGATTTTGAATTTTTACAATATTCTAAAATCATTACAATGAGCAAAGGTTTGTTCTTCAATGACTGTCCTATTAAGAAAGTTGTAAATATTGTAAAGGAAATGTGTTTTCAATTGAAAGGAGACCATGTAAATCAAGTTTGAAGCTGGTGGATTTAGTTAAGTGGAATGTAGGCGAAACAAAATCTCAATAAATCAAGAAATCCAACCTTAATGTAAGCAGTTCATTAATTAAAACTCACAGCCAAGTACAAGATTTACACAATTCTATAGTGACAATACTGAAATAGCATCTGCTTCGAAGCATCTGCTTACCAAAAAACTGCTCTTCTTACTGAACAATAGGATAAATCATGATCCCCCTATAATCCTTTTAGGATTGGGAGTGTTTCCCATGACATTTTCAAATGACCTAGGCACGCTCATTTTACTCCAGTAACAAAATCCACAGCTGTAATTTGCTCAGTTTACAACTTTGAAGTAGCAATCATTCGAGTCTCAAATTGTAGATGTTTGGGAAGGAAGATTAAAGCGGAAGGGGGCTGAGGAAGCTGAGGGGCAGGAGAGGGTTTCTGCAAAGTGAGAGTGCCCAGGGGTGAAATAACTTGAGGGCAAAGAGTCATCAATACTAAAACTAGAAAGGAAATGAAGAAAATGCCTGATGAAGAAGCCAGTGTGTTTATGGTGGCATTGCATTGTATATGCATTTAACTTGCTAAAGGCCAACCACATGCGATCAAGAAAACCTGCAGATAAGGGAAAAGAGAGAGAAGCCATAACTTAAACAGAGAGGACTCATTCTGCAAGCTATCCCCACTCAATGAACCGCGTTCCATAGTAAGATAGAGAAGGGCGATGTGAATCTTTTAAGTGCCTTTCACTATGTGTGCCTCTTACTGCGCGGAGCATGAATTGAGGGTTTAAAGATCTGTATTTTTTTAAACAACATGGTTCTTTTTTTTTTTTTTTTTTAAACAACATGTTTCTCAAGCTCAGGCTAACTCTTTCATCAGGTGCCCAGTGAGTTGAGGGTCAGAAATGGAATGATAGGACACAGGGAAATTATGTCAGTGGATTCACTAAAAGATGTATGTTAGTCCCTGCAGCTATGGATCAGGAAAATAAGCAGGACCAGTAGGAATGACCTGGGTTAAGGAATATAAGGATTAGACCTTCCACAACTCTGGATGTTGTTAGAAAATTTATAAAGAGCTGTTGCCTTGGCATTTGGTAGTGGGCCTGAAGTTGCTGTGGGTCAGCAAGACTATCATTGAGAAGGAAAGCTGGTTGGGAAGTGGGGAAGGGTGGGGACAAATTGGAACCCCCAAGGGCAAACTAGAACCCAAAGAATAAAAAGGCACCCACAGCTGTCTTTTACCACCTCCAGACTTGATGGGGCCTGCGACCCGTAGAGGAGCAGGTGCCTTTCAGCACAGAGCCACACATGCAGTTGGTCCAGGATGTACAGAAGCTAGAGAGGAGATCTGCAGAAGCTGAAGGAGCCACAGGGCCAGCTGCAGCCCCACAGCCAACAAGGTAAGGCTGTACAAGAGACGACATGAATGAGCTCCTACAGCAACGAGTGTCTTAGATCACCCTTACATGTGCAGAGCTGCCCCTCCCCTTCTGCCTTCCAAATCAGACACAGACTTTTCTAGTAACCAGCCCTAATCCACAACATCCTCCTGTTTGAAAAGTTATTATTAAATACAAACTTTTCCCCATATGTGTTATTTAAAAAAAAAAAAAAACTTGAAAAGCCCTTATTCGATCATTCCCCCCAAAATGATTCTATTTAATTTAAGCCCGGGTAGTACTAAGTCTATACACTTCCCCTTTTGTTCTGCTCACAAAAGTATGCATCGGTAAAGTTTTCCATAGTCAAACTTTTGAGACTTGACACTTCTCCTGGAAAACAATTCTGTGATGAGGAAAGGTCTGTATTCCCTGTAAGCCACGGTTTATACAAATCTATGTTCCATTCTAGTAATTTCTCAGAGGGCCCAAGAGTTTACTGATAGCTGAATTCTGATAGCTTGAATGACCATTGACTAATAACTACTGTTATCTGCTATGTCATGATATGGTGAGCTCATCGAGGTCAAGGGCCACGTCTCATTCCTATTTGTATTCAAAGCACCTGGCACATACTAAGCACTCAATAAATATTTATCAAGACTAGATGGATTTTCCTGTGACTTTAATGTTTGGCTTCATTTTTTTTTTAAGATTTTATTTATTTATTCATGAGAGACACACACAGAGAGAGAGAGAGAGAGAGGGAGAGAGAGAGGCAGACTCCGTGCAAGGAGCCTGACGTGGGATTCGACCCCGGGTCTCCAGGATCAGGCCCTGGGCTAAAGGTGGCACTAAACCGCTGAGCCACCTGGGCTGCCCAAATATTTGGCTTTAAAAGCCTGACTTTGGATGAGAGATTCAGATCCAGAACTGCAAAGTCTGGGTGAGGACAGAAAACAGGAATCAGGTGAGTGGACAAAGAGAGCCATTCTCCATTTATTTGCCCCTATTTCTTTCCATCTAGCCCAAGCATTGTATCAGGCAATGGAAATACATATAAAGACAGGGGCTCACCCTCAGGCATTTCACAGTCTCACCTGGCCTCAAGACATGTGGGCAAATAACTTACTCTAGCGTAAGTGCTTTTGTAGAGATGTGTATACAGAGCAGAAAGGGAACAAATATATTCTCTAATTAGAATCCTAAACTACCCAAAAGAGATGGCTGGAGTTCCAAGCTTGAGATGTATATAAATGGTAAGGTTCCAGTTTTTTGCTATCTAAATTCAAATGCCCATTCTGAAGAGGAGGGATTGATGGGAAGTTTACTGGGCTCCACTCCAACTAGTCCAACTCCCTTACAGTCCAGGTCCACCCACAGTTTAAGGAAATCACTGCTTATTAACATACCTGAGCCTGTAGAACCAGAAAAGTCACTTAGGTAGGTTTTCCAAACTGGACTCAGAAGGCATCCATTTACTCCAGTAAAATATTTCTCAGACACATAGAGTATTTTATAAGAACACAGCATCTTTAAGAAAAATCATTGCGTCAAGTCTATAATATTATTCACTTATTTGACTAATCCCTACAGAGTACCTGTGAGGGCCCAATTGTTCCTGATTGGCTACTAGGCAGGAACCAAGGACCATTAATTGCTAATATTAAGGTGAATGTTAAGGAGCTTGAGTCAGAGGACAAATAATTTCAAAACAATATAATGATACCTAAGCAGATAATTACGGCACCATACATATCAGAAGCAGCAGAGTGTTGTTGGGACGTGGTGGAGGAGTCATTAACTTGGCTGGAGGGGAGTTTGGGAAACTTTCAAAAAGGAGATATTTCCACCAATCTTGAAGACTGACCAGGAGTCCACCAGATTCATAAAAGCAAAAGGCTTCCACAAATAGGAAAATTGAACCAAGTATATTTTAGGCAACACGTTTAATGACTTCCTAATTATCTTTAGGTACTGACTGACCCTAAAAGTAGCCGTCATAGCAAATTCTCCAGCACTGCTCTGAAGCTTCTTTGGAATGCTGTGTGTCTCCAAGAGATTTGGGAACAAGTGAGACATCCAAAAGCATATACTGAATCACTGTGTTAACTGACTAAAGATATAAAATGCAAAACTATAGCTAAAAGCACAAGAGCAGGTCAAGTCTGACCTACCTTAAAACACCAGTCCTATTTCACTAGTAGTGAAAGATCAGCTTCCCCAAGATTGTGCTTTGGATCCATCAAATCAACAAATATTTACATGATGGCCACTCTATGCAAATCACTTTGCTAGTCTTGGTAAGTGTGGAGCTTCAGGAGAGGAAGGAAACTTTAAGGACCAATAAAAAGGATGGTTCAGTTGCCAATTATGTTTCCCACCTAACACAACTCGTTCATTTATTCTCCTATATATCTTGCTCCTGGCTTTGTGCTCTGTATGGCTTTCTTACCAAGAAAAATCCACTGGACTTGAGTCAAAGAGTGAATGTGAAACAGTATGGGCATTCGTCAAAAAAATCAAAAATAGAAAAATCATATGATCCAATAAATTCCACTACTAGGTATTTACCCAAAGAAAATCTAAACACTAATAAAAACATATATGCACCCCTATGTTTGTGGCAATATTATTTACAATAGCCAAGATAAGGAAGCAACCCAAATGTCTATCAATAGATGGTATACACACACACACACACACACACACACACACACACACAGAAATATCAGCTATAAAAAAAGATGAGATCTTGCCATTTGCAGCAACATGGATGGACCTAGAGGGTAGGGTGTTACCCTAAGTGAAGTAAGTCAGGTAAAGACAAATAACATATGATTTCACTCATATGAAATCTAAAAAAGGAACAAAAGAGCAGAATCAGACCTATAATAAATACAGAGAACTGATGGTTGCAAGAGGGGATGGGAATGAGGATGGGCAAAATGGCTGAAGGGGAGTGGAAGATAAAGCTTCCCTTTATGGAACACAATAGCGTTGTAGGGTGACAGATGGGAGCTGCACTTGTGGTGAGCTGGGCATGACGTGTAGACTGGTTGAATCACTGTTATACACCTGAAAGTAATGTAACATTGTGTGTCAATTATACTCAAATCTTAAAAATGTAAAAAAAAAAAAATTCCTTGTCTCCGTCAGGATATTGATTATAAATTGCTATCAATTGTCTATTAAATAGAAGAAATCTTGTTTATAACCTATTAAACAACTGGGGGATGGGCACTGAGGAGGGCCCTGGGTGATGGGATGAGCCCTGGGTGTTATACTGTATGTTGGCAAATGGAATTTAAATTTTTAAAAATGTAAATATATATATATACCCTTATTAAGCAACTAAGTGATTTTGCCCTCTTTTATCCTGTTGGGTCTTGAGAGCTACTTTCTAATGATCTCACAACAGTCTGTTAGCTTCTTACCAAAGGTTAGTAAAAGTAACTTTTGTAAAAGTAAAACTTTCCAAAAAGGTTAGGTTTCCAAATACACTGATCAACGCAGGATAGTTAACGCCCAGTTATTCAGATCTAGGCACGGATCTAGGAACACCAAGACATGTAATTGAGGGAGTAGCTAAATTAGTGCTTAAAAGATCTGCTCAAAGTTCCAAGTGACACAACTACATAAGGAAATTATAAATGCTATTATTTGCATAACATCGAAAGTTGAATAGCACAATAGAGACTATCAATTTTTGTAACTTTTCTCTTAACAAAGGAGATGTATTTCAACTATTTGACCTTGTGGTCAGAGATCTCATTACCACAGGGGAAAGCACTAGAAGTCTTAGGGATGTATTCCAGAATATTCTTTCCCTGTGGCAGAGTACTTCCTCTTACTCTGCGCTTTAGGCAGAGTGAGAGAAAACACCTGGGCCCTCTGGGCCGTTTTTAAAGGGTACTTTTGACTGTCTTAGGAAAATCACATCAATTGTGACAATAATAAAAATTAAGAGCTAATATTCTTGTATCACCATACAATTAAGGTCCCAAAGAGCTTCAGTAATTTGCAAAAGACCCATTGCTAGAACATGTCAGAGCCAAAACTCAAAGACTAGTCTGACTCTCGGAAGCCCAACTTGCCAACACGTTTCCAAACCATAAGGGGGGGAGGGGACACGTCACAGCCTGATGTTGCCCATCTCCTAGCAATGCCTCCACTTGCTAAGTGCCTGAGGTCTCGGTCTCAGAGAGGCCAGGGTTCTCTCTGTGTTCCCTGCAAGAGACCTGGATCTGTCACAGCGCTGCTTTCTCTTCCTGGCAGGCAGCGCCAAGCACTGAGGTCTTGGAGGTTCCAATAAATACAATCCTCCTTTCCCAAATTCAGGTTTGGAACCAATGTAGACGATAGACTCAGGAATCCATCAAGACTGGAATGTCAGTTTTACTACAGCTAGGACTGCATTAGAGGACAGGATTGAGTAATCAAACAGGCTCACTTAAGCTCTGGGGAATTGCAGGCCTGCACTGCTCCAGGGCGAACAGGAGGAAGAAACCAAATCTGTAGCTCACAGCCTTTTACTAGATTAGCTCTACCCACTGGGGAAGCATAGACCTAAGGCTGTTGTCCAACAATCGGGTGGTTGGCCCATTCTATGCAAGGAGAGATGAGCAAGAGCCCCAGGGGGGGTTGCTCTAGTGCAATAGTCTCCAGGAGAAACAGGAGACAGGAAGGAAATGAGTTCCCAACTCGCAGGAACTTCTTTACCCCCCTGCCAGTGGCTCAGTGGTTTTTGTGAAAAAAGATATTTTCACAGGATTTTCTTAAACCAAATATTCATATACTTGCAAAGGAAAAAAAAAATCAATGGAAGGATTTCTTATTGTTCCAAATGCTAAGCGCTATCGCACTCCAGCAGACATAGTGATAGGTTAAGAAAGAGAAAATCTCCACCTACAAAGAACTTCTCGTTCATTGGTAGTGGCAAGTGAGGGAGTGTGAGGTCACAAGAAAACACGCATAATCCGTGTGGTTTTGCCAAACTCAGGTGCCCCTGGGATCCAAGTCTCTGCTTGGCCCCCTGCCCCTGGAAGCCTGCTCTGGGCTGGCGCCATCAACAGGCCTGTCCTGCCTTGGCTGCTAGTTGGGTTGGCCTAGGAGAGCACTGCCAGATGCTGGAGGGTAGGCAGACAGTAAGGTTAGGATATTTATTCCTCTTCTCACCTCCCCCCGACCCCCGCTGGTCTTGTGGGTTGGGCACATCCCTCCACTGAAGGCCACACTCCCCTCAGTGGTGTCTCCAAATTGCAAGGACCGCTTCCACGGGGTGCCCTTCAGCCCCAGTGGAGGAAGCAGCACTCTGGGGTACCATACCCTATGTGTTTCCTTAGCCCCTGACGCCCCTTGGGAATTACTCCCTTTATTAAACATTGTCCAAATCATCCCATTTAGGTGTGTGATCTCTTTCCTGCCCCGGAACTTGACAGATAGATGCATATATATAATGATGAAAGTAGTTCTTTGCAGTTTCCAATCCCTTTTTTTAACCTTTTGAATCTGAACACGCCTGGATTCCTGCAGTGGCCCCTAAATGATCATTCCCCTCCACCAGTGCCCTTGCTCAGCCGCTCTCTACACAGCACCCAGAGGTCTTTTTTTAAAATGCTAACAGAATCAAGACACTCCCTGCTTTAAAACCTTTTCATTGACTTCACATGGCACTAAGAATAAAACCCAACTACCCTACAGCGTGCTGGGATCTGAGCCCCCCCCCCGCCCCGCCCCTGCCTAAGCACAGACCATCCCCTCCCGTCTCCTCTCTGCCCCACTCACTTCCTCCATGGGCAAGCTCCCACCTGCCGGGGTCTTTCTAAATGCTGGAGGCCTAGCCCCGTCCCCTTTCCACTTAGCTATGCCTGCTGATTGCAAACATCACATCCTCACGTCATCGCCTACTCCCCACCATTCCCACCATGTTGTCTTCTCCCCATGCACCTCACCCCCAACTAGATCAGACCTACTTGTCATAGATGCTCCCAGAGCTCCCTATGATTTTTCTTCTAGGCCTGTGTGCATTTTTAAATTATATGTATCTGTGTGGTTTTTTTTTCCTAGATGTCTCACCATCTTTCTGACCATCAGCTCCATGGGAAAGTAGAGGGCAAAGTCTGAAATTATTTTGATCACCATTTACTACCCCATGTTTCATACAAGCCCAACACAAAACACTCAGTAGATGTTTGTTGAATGAATGAGCTCATTTAAGGGCATATCAGCCTTGGTGGACCGAAGGCAGAGTAAGAGGGAAATCACAGGACTGTACGTTGGAAGGCCTGGCGCGTAGCTATTGGCACAGGGCCTGACTACTTGAGCACGAGGACCCAGTCAACCCCTCAAAGCCCCCACAACGGCAAACTTAAAATCATGATACTCACTTCACAGGGCCCTTGTTCTGTGAGAGCATGGTCCAGGCACGAGAGCCTATAAACTGTAATGTGGAATGCACTCCCCGTTCCCCAGAGAGAAGCTGTTCCTCCCATGAGTACAGAGGGCCACTCGCCACTAACCTTGTACCTACCCAGGAGGGGGGGCAAGCAGTTCAAGGGAAGCAGTGCTTCCCGGGCAAGGGGAGGCAGGGGTGTGAAACCAGGTGAATCTAGTTCAGAAGGATTCTGTGGAGTATATGATGCACACAGATGTGGATAAAAGGGATGGGGGTTATTTTCTGAGAAAAGGGAAGTTACTATTTGTGAGGAGAGAGGCAAGCACTTTAGCCTGCCCAGATCTACTAAGTCAAGGAGAACGTTTCCTCTCTCCAAATAAACATGTGTCAGGGCTACACATGCTGGGTGTTTCCATCAATGAATTCAACTCCACATAGGGAGAAAGGATAGGATTTGTTAAAAGAACAATAGGATGGGGCAATGTTTTGGGATTTCTAATGTGGTTCCTCTCATTACCGACCCATTTCGTTTCTTGGTGGCCCCCTCCCCCATTTTTTTCTCACATTCGGTGAACCATTTTTTATTTCCTCAGAAATGAGAAGATTCAACTAAAAGCCAAGGCTTTGGGTTTCAGAGGCTTTTTTTGAATTGTATAAACCTGAGCCTTGGGTAAACTCAGAGCATAAGATAAAAGATTTGGGGGAATGCATAAGGATCTAACAGTAAGTGTGGGGGTGAAGTGGGGTCCGGAGGCACCCACAGGGAGAGGGACCATAGGGAGGCCAACAGGTCTATTCCTAAGAGGTCCTGAACCTCGGACCCAGCCACGCTCCACCTTCTGCAACTTGCCTGAGCCCAGATATTTGGGGCAGGGGTAGGGAGGCACAGGGTAATGACCCCAGCTCCAGATAGGCTCCAGACTTCTTGCGCCTCTTCCCCAGGTGGAGCCCAGAATTCCGCCCCCCCCCCATGCCAGCCTGACAGGTCTGCCCAGGTGGCTTAGCAGGAGTGCTCTAGCATGTTTCTTCGGTGCTCCAGAGCAGGGCAGATGCAGAGATGGCCCGGGGAGCTGCCGCTGTGACCTGCTTGACCCACGACGACGCTGGATGGGAGCAAGGAGGTCAGCCTGGATGCCCAAGGGGATGCCCGACAGTGTTGACATGAAGTAACCCTCACCGGCCACCACAGCCACACCCAAAGGCCACTCAAGAAAAGGCGCTGAGTTTCCAAGATTAAACTTTAGTTATTTCTATACACCTGTGTAGACTTTCAGCCTACCCTACCCACCTTAGTATTAGTAACAGAATATTCGTGAAGCATTAAATGAACTGAAGTGCGGATTGGGAAAGCGTGGGGCCCCAGTCCCCTCATACACACACACACACACACACACACACACACACACACACACTCTTCCACTTTCTTTACATCATATTGATTTCACCTCCTCATTTAAACAAACTCCCACAATAGGGACTTTCCTGCACCTCTTCCCCAGCACCACCTCATCTTTCAGCATCCTTGAATTGCTTAGCCTTAAATTATGGAGGTTTATTCTGATGTCCCTCAGAGCCTCCACAGGTAGTCTTTCATGTCAAATATTTTTTTCATGGTAATAAGAAAACAACTCTAGATGTGTTTAACACAGCAGCCAAGGTGTACCCAAGGGGTGTAATTAGCACTTACCATGGTAGGAAGAAAAGGCAAGATATAATGCTGCACTGCTTTCCTGAAAGAAAACTGTAAGGTGGGGGGGGGGGGGGGCTGTTTCAAAATGGTCTTTCTTCCTAAGGTACTCGGAAATGATATTTAGTGTGGTTCTGTTAATTATGGAATAAAACAGGGGGTTACTTAGCACATGCCAGGTATCCGCTCACTCTCTGAGGGAGTACAAGAGGCTGCCCGTGGATTGCTAGCATCGTTTACAGGAACCAGTACCGCTGAGGATTTCAAGACTCCTAGTCAGGTGCAGGGTAATGATGACAACTGATACTATTAACAGCACTTAACTTTTTTTCCTTTTTTATAAATAAACGTGGGGGTGTTGTGGAGAGGTATTACAGACTTCTGGGCTTTGTTTCCATTTCACCCACTCCTTCTGCAGGAGTGCTTGAACACTGGCTCTTCGCCTTTGTAATAAAGGATTCCAAGCTCTCTCTGTTGTTTTGTTTTGTCTTGTTTCCCTTCTTCAAATTATGTTTTTCAAAGCTCCATGACTCATATGCAGGGTGTTTCTAATTTTGCCGGATTGATGGCACCTTTCTGTCAGTGCACCCTATTCTTAGATTTAAGTCCTCGTTCCCCCACAATATGTTGTTTTAAAATTTAATTTTTTATGAGATGAAAGAATGGTCTTGTGGACTGGGAGTTTTAAAAAAGCTACCAGATTGGTCATGGGTCATCTTGAATTCAAAAGCTCCGATTTTTCACCTCACACACATTTTAATAATTTTATTAAAGTCCGAGGCACTGGAGAACGTGGAGTGAATTTCAGGACCAAAATGATTTTGATTGAAATTACTTATTAATTTGTTGCAGCTGAATAAAGGATAGGGCCTTTTCTTTGCATCTTAAGGAATATAGTGAAAGCATTAAAGAGGATGGATTAGGACTTAATGCTCTAAATATTAAAAGACATGCCATTTGGGCTTAAATCACTTCAAAGTTGGAGATGGTCCTACTTACAGAAGCCAGATTTGTGCCTTGGTTTTTAAGAGGTCTCGAATATTGAAGGTGGAACCAGAGGGCCACAGTGATAGAAGATCAAAAGGAAAAAAAAAAAAAAAAAACGAAAGAACTATGCTGGAACCACCTTCAGTGAGAAGATGAAGGCTTAGAAAACTGAACAGATGACGATACCACAACATCACAGGGCAAAGAACACAATCACTTAGTTCTGAGCTGGCTGCTTTCGGAATAAACCAACCAGGAACTCTAGCACTTAGACAAGCAGTGTGATGGTCTGAACAAAAGCAACAGCAAAAGTAAACGGCACAGTGTTGGGGAGAAAGAAAGGAAACAGTTAACAGGTGTCACTTCCTGATCCTTTTAGGAACATCCTGCGAATATTTTTGATTGTTATTTCAATTCTTACTGCCACATACTTGACCTTAAAAATTAAGTTAAACTGGAAATAATATTGCCCAGACTTCGCTGTCTAGAATAGTGACCTAACTCATCCTAGAGGTTAATAGGGAAAAAAAAAATGACATTTGGAAATCATCCAAGAAATTTCCTGGAAATTACCAAAATATTAAAGTTACTATTTGTCCATGGAGTCTGTGATTAATTTTCCCCTACGTTTTAAAACCTCTGAAATTGGAACGTGTCTAACAATCAACAGCACCTTACAATTATAACTGTCAGCATTGTTTTTGTTAGTAGTAATGCATCTTAAAATTGGTGGTATCTTATGTTCCACAAACTATGAAGTTTTGGTCATGATTATTCTTATAGGTAAAATAAGAATAAAAAACCTCTCCTAAAAAACAAAAACAAAACAAAACAAAAAAACCTCTCCTAACTTTCTCAGCATTGATAGTATTCACCCTAAGTTATCTGGAGTTGCTTGGTTTTCTGGAGGTGCACTGCCAATTATCATAGCCATTAAGCCATGTGTAGTTGTTTACATTTAAATCGATTAAAATAAAAACTAGTTCCTTAGTGATACCAACCAAATTTCAAGCACTCAGCAGCCACCTATGGTCTGTGGCTACTATATTGGACAGTTTGGATTTGTAGGACATCTTCATTACCCCAGAAACTTCTACTGGACAATGCCAGTCTTGAGTTCTGACTTTATCTCATAAATACTTCAGTTTTGAGCAACAGTGCAGAAAGGCCACAGAAATTTTAGTAACTATCTCAGGGGGGCATCTTACTATTTCATTTAGAGGTTGGGTTTACTTTATAAAATGAAACTATAACATTTCATTTTTTTTTCCATATCTGTATAGATGTCAAAATTATGTTCATTTGTGGTAGTTATGTTGTAAGGCTTGACTGCACACTTATCAATGCAGTAGGGTTATCTAGCTACTATGTTTATAGAATCTTATTAAGGATGAGCATCCAGAAATTTTTGTATGAAGGTATAAATGGAAGAAGAGGGGAGATATTGTGAATAGGCCCCCAAACTACTTTAAAAAAAAAGTGAAAATCTTTGACAGTTTTAAGGACATTGATTCCTTTAGCATCTTTAATATCTTTTCAAACAAAGTTCCTGGAAAAAAAAAAAGTTAAAAAAAATTCTGAATTAAAAAGTTAATTCTAGCATGGCCTTTGAAATCAAGCAGACCTAGGTTTGAGTCTTGAATTTCAAACTTGTTTGTGTGGCCACGGCCAAGTTGCTTGACCTTTCTCTGACTCAGTATTTCAGGCATGAGATAAGGGATGATTGTTGTAGCTACTTCCTCCCAGGGCTAAAGAAAACAAGGTATTATCCACAACACATATGGTAGGCATTCAATAAATGCTAGCTTTCCTGATCAGTCTGTTAGAATTTTAGGGACTGTGTTGTGGACAAGTTGCAGCACGATGGTGAGTGATATGTGCAAAAGTATAATTGCTCATAAAGTGGTGGGGGGAAAAAAGATGAGAACTTGCTCAGTCAACCAGGTGAGACAGGGCAGTCACCCAAGGAAATGACACTTGATTGCATCTTGAAGGATGGCCAGGAGTTCACTGTACTGAAGGCAGCTGAGGTTGGGATTTTATGCCAGAGAAACATTAATGTATGATAGTCCAGAAGCTTGAGAGAACTCTTGGCACCAGGAGAAAAGGATTTGATTTGGGAATAGGGTAAAGGATAGGAATTATCAGGATCTGAGGCTACGAAAGTTTGTCAAAGCCAAACCAAAGGGCCTGAGTGCCACACTAAAGATTTTATCAAGACTTGAGGTAGGGAACCTCTACAAATGGCTGGGTAAGAGCTGAGGGAGACTCTGACAGAGGAAGGGAGGAGGAGTGGTCTATACTCACTGGTGCAACGGGCCCCCTCCCATTTGCTCTTGAACTCCATCTATTACACCACAGAAGCTGCTCTTGTAGGGTAACTGGTGACCTCCGTGTGGCTATGCCCCATGATCAAGGTCAGTCCTCACCTTACTTGGCCTAACAGCGTCATCTGACACAATCACTCTTTCTCCTCCTTGAAAGGTTTTCTTCACCTGGCTTCCAGGAGATCCGGTCGTGTGGTTTTTCTCCTACTTCACTGGCTTCTCTCCTAAGTCTCCTCTGCTGGTCTCTCCTCATTGCCCCAGCACTTAACACTGGGGCCCCGGGGCTCAGCCTATGGACCTCTGGACTTTCTTGTGACTCCTCAGATGAGCTCATTTAGTCTTATGGCTTTGCATACACACTGTATGCTTTGTCAGATTTTAAATCTCCAGTGCAGCTCTCTGGTCTGAAGTCCACGTGTGTCCATCCAGCAGCCTGTTCACATTCTTCACTGGGATGTCCAAAGCATCACTCACTCAGTTAAGTTCAAAACAGAATTCTTGATCTGCCATCATAAAGCACTCTTCCTACAGGCTTGCTCATTTGACTTGATGGCAGCCCCATCTTTCCACCTGCTCAGATCAAAAACTTTGGAGTTATCCCTGACTCCTCCTCCTCTCTCTCACACACCCCACATTCAATCTGTCAGCCTCCCTTGTTGACTGTGCCTTCAGAATAAGTCCAGAAAACTTCCACTTCTCACCATCTCAACTGCTACTATCCTGCCTGAGCAACCACCATTTCTTCCAAAAGCCTCCCTACTGGTCTCTCTGCTCCTACCCTAATGTCCCCCCACACCCTGCCCCCACACACACCCTCTTCCACTTTACTCTAAAACCACATAAATCAGATTAGCTCACTCCATGCAAAATTTTCCAATGATCTTCCATCTCCACGCACACAAAATTGCCTATGTGTCCGAACACAGTGCGCCCAACCGCTTCCTTCTCTCACCTCATCTCCTTCTCCTCCCTTTGTTCACTCCACTCCTGCCATACTAATCTCCTTTCCATTTCTTGAACAGGACAAGCATGCTCCCACCTCAGCACCTTTTGCACTTGCTGTTCTCACTGCCCAGCATGTTCATCGTCCTCTGCCCACACCAACCCAGTATCTGCATGGCTTAATTCCTGACCTCCCCTGGGTCAAATGTTTAGTCAAACATCATTTTCTTAGTGAAGCCTTTCCTGACTTCCCTATTTAAAATTGAACACTGCCTCCCAACACATCCTTATCCCTTTACCTACTTAACTTTTTCCTGTAGATCTTATAATTATTAAAATACATCATTTATTTGGTTTATTATCCTTCTCTTCTTGCTAGAATGTAAACTCCACAAGGACAAGGATTTTTGTCTGCCCTTTAAAAAAAAAAAGATTTTATTTTTTTCATGAAAGACAGAGACATAAGCCCAGCAAGAAGCAGGCTCCCTGTGGGGAGCCCCATGCAGGACTCAATCCCAGGACCCCAGGATCATGACCTGAGCCAAAGGCAGACGCTCAGTCACGGAGCCACGGTTTCCCTGTCTGCTTTCGTTAATTGCTAAATCCCCCAGAGTTTAGTCCACTACCTCGCCCATAAGTGCTCAGTGAATATTTGTTGGCAAACTGATGCACGTGTGCTGGATTGTGTGGGCTGAGGGAGATGGAGGAGGTAAGAAGTTGTGTATTCCATAACACTTAGTAGCATCTTCCATATGCCAGGTACTGTGCTAGATGCTAAAGACCCAGATGACTTCAGCAGACGGGTGTATGGCGATGCCAGCAACCAAGAGTGTGAATCCACAGGACAAACAGCAGTGCGAGGGCCACTTGTTGAATCTGGGGGATTATGGAACATCCAGGTGTAGATTCCAATCATAAGCTGGAACAGATTCCAAAATCCACATCTCCCCACCATGCAGAAGCCAGACTAAGAGGCAAGGTCACAGGGCCTCCTTGGAGCTCTAAGCTACAATGTGCACCTGCGTAGTAACACCATCTTCTGTGCTGTCTTCAACTACAAAGATGAAAGTAAACATTCATAATATTTGCCTCACAGCATTAATTGACCTCGTATGTGGAAAGTCCTTAGCTTCCCAGATGGAAAGTGTTGCAGAACTACAGTTAATCTTGCTGACTCAGAGGGAAGCCTGATGCCCCAAATCACCAGTGCCCTAAATTATGATGACACTTAGCAGGGGCATCTGGATCTCTGTCCTATGTTCCTCTCCAAGAGTTGACCCAGCCCCTCCCGAACCTCTCAGCGAGATCTAAATGCCTTCAGGAAGGGAATCAAGTGTAATTAATAGAGAGTAAAAATTTGCTATAACTATATACCTCAGGAGAAAAAAAAAAGCATCACTTCAAATAGTTTAGTCAAGAGAGAAATTTCTTTGTACCAAAAAAAAAAAAAAAAAAAAAAAAAAAAAAATTGGATGATTTCCAGTAATGCAAGACTTCAAACAGGGAGTGCGAGGGAGGGCAAGAAAGCCTGTTTTCTCTCACTCCAGAGGGCATTGTGGCTGAGGAGGTGAAGAGTTTGCACAGAGGGGTAAGGATAGCTTGTCAACAGATGGCTTACCTATTCTCAGAAAGAATTATCTGCAAAAGCAAATAGAAAAAAAAAAAGGAACTGTGTTGGATCATCCTTACCCCCAAAAAAAAAAAAGAAGAAGAATAATTTTGAGGATAGGTTTTTCCAAAACTGGAAGGCTATTTGCAGCAGGAAAGCTTATTTTGGAGGAGGAGGGGTTCATTGAGGGCAGGTGGGGGGGGGGGGGGGGGGGGAGAGAAGGGTGTCTAAATTCTGGAACCTTTTATTAAAGCTTGTTTTTCTTGTCTGAATCTTTTGGTTCCTGTGTCTATGACAGTATTCATAACTCAGCCCCAGTGTGCCAACAAACCCCATATGTTTCGGTTCGCTCCTTATCTTTTAAGCCAAGATAAGGTTGAAATGAGTGTATTGCGAGAGATTTGTGATAGGATACACACACAAACACACAGTGGCAGAGGGGGGGCGCTGCGTCTTACTCATATTTGTTTTCTTCAACACAAGATGCACACAAAGAAGGCACTCAATAAAAGTTTCTTAATTAAATGTGCATGGCCTCAAAACAAAACAGAAGAAAGTCCCCAGTGGAGAAGGTCTTCATTTACAGATGGAGGGGAAGGAGCTGGGAGTCAGATAATAGGACTGAGCAGAAAAGCCATCTCTAGCTATCTTCAGAAAGCAAGCATTGTCTGCTCTCCTCTCTCCGCTTCTCATCTAGCAGACTTTTAATCAATATATAAATGTGAGTGGCTACCATCTGCCAGGCACTGCTTTCGGGGCTGGGGACATAACAATGAATAGGACAGAGTCCTGACATGGACGTGACAGCGTAGTGTGGGACACAGAGATTAATAGTAATAATATCCAACGTCAGGTCCTTTTACAAGCAGTATTTCATTTAATCCAATCCTCAGATGTTCACGTGCCTGCGAGTCATCTAGGAATTTTGTGAAAATACAGATACTGATTCAGTCTAGGATAGGGCCTGAGATGCTGCATTTCTAAAGCTCCCAGGGGAGCATATGCCAATGGTTCTAGAATCACACTTTGAGTGCTTAGAATTTAAATATCCCACCAACCTGATGTGGAAAGAAGGAACTGTCATGATCTCCATTTAAGAGGAGGAAACTTGGGGCTGCACGGGGGTGCTCAGTTGGTTAAGCACCTGCCTTTCACTCGGGTCATGATCTCTGGGTCCCGGGATGGAGCCCCGCAATGGGCTCCCTGCTCAGTGGGGAGTGTGCTTCTCCCCTCTGCCTCTCTTCTTGCTCACATACCCTTTCATGTGTGTGCTCTCTCTCTCTCTCTCACACACACACACACAAAAAAAATACATAAAATCTTTGGGGCACTTCGGTGGCTCAGTGGTTGAACTCAGATTGTGATCCCAGGGTCCTGGAACCAAGTCCTGCATCAGGCTCCCCGTAGGGAGCCTGCTTCTCCCTCTGCCTGTGTCTCTGCCTCTCTCCCTTGTCTCTCATGAATAGATAAAATCTTTTAAAATAATAATACATAAAATCTTTAAAAAAAAAAAAAAAGAAAAAGGAGGAAACTCAGCTTGGTGAGATTACATCAGCCATCAGTGGTCAAACAGCCAGTCAATGTCAGAAACCAGTGCAAATCCGATTCTATTAGCCACTCCTCAAACTGCCTCTCCTACCACAACGGGGAGAATGAATGCGCTGTGGGATCAGGAAAGCTACTCATTGCACAAGGGGAAAAAGAGCAAGAGAATCAGAGAAGCCTTTCCAAGGAGGGGATAGAACCAATACAGGGACTTACCAGTGTCTCGTGGAGTCCGGCCCAATGTTTCTTAACCTGTTTTCAGTATTTTTCAGCTCTGACCATTGTCTGCCCTGCCCCACCCCATCCCCAAAACCTTTGTAGCCTTTTTCTTCCTAATCCCTGCCTGCCTTAAAATCTTAACACCCACCATTTGCTTCCATGTGGATGGAACTGGAGGGTATTATGCAGAGTGAAATAAATCAATCAGAGGACAATCTTCATACGGTTTCATTCATACGTGGAATCTAGGAAATAGTGAAAGGGATTATAAGAGAAAGGAAGGGAACTGAGTGAGGAAAAAATAAAGAGGGAGACAAACCATGAAAGACTCCTAACTCTGGGTAACAAAGGGTTGCAGAAGGGGAGGTGGAGGTGGGGGGATAGGGTAACTGGGTGACCAGCATTAAGGAGGGCACTTGATGGGATGAGCACTGGGTGTTATACTAGATGGTGGCAAATTGAATTTAAATTTTAAAAAATTAAAAATAAAAAAAACTTAATGGCATAGATATATTGTGTTTCTGTTTATGTAATGCAGCTTTTTTGGAGGGCCACAGGTCATTGCAATACCTGAGCTTTTTTTCCCCCCACACATTCCCCAAAACCAACTTTTGTCCTCTTGGGGGACATAGTGCCCACACTGAGAATGACTGACCTAACAACACTCACCTTGTGAGACATTCCATTGTTTCCACCAAGTCACAAAATCTCAGCATTGAAAACAGCTTAGAGCCACTTACCCTTCTGCAAAAACCTTAACAAGTGATGACCTATCCTGTGCTTGGACACTCACAGTGATGGGGAACTTACTACCTTACTACCCCCATATTTGGAGGGCTGTTTATTAGAAGAAATCTTTCTTATTTTGAGCCTGTATCTGGCATGTCAAAACTTCTTCACCAGTTTGAGTTCTACTCTCTGTTGCTAAACAGAATATACAGAGCTAGGTGCAATGGCAGGTAGACATACACATAGAATATTTGGTTTCTGTTCCAAGGGACCAGACAGTAATTGTGTGTGTTTGTGTTCTGGAAATTCTCTTGTGATCCACCTATTTCAAGCCTTATGCTTATTGACTTTATATCTCTAATAATACAGTCTAAAGTTTCTCTAGCTTTTGGAAGAAGCCGTATCACACTTTAATTCATCTTACTGTCAACTAAAATTTCTCAGCATTGGTGTTGTTTTTAGAGGTGCTGGAAGTGGTGCAATAGAAAAAGCAATAGAACAGGGGTGAGAAGATGAGGGTATAATCAGAAGTAGAGGGCTACATTTTAACTTAAAATAACACATGTAATCAATTATAGAACTAAAAATAATGTAACTAGAAAACACAGGGGAAGAGGGAAAGAGGAGGCGATAGTAAAAGTGAGCTAAGTCCTTATTCTGCATAGTGGGGAGTCAACAGGATTGTCTAAGTGATAAATTAAGGAGAGACAAACAGGATATTCTGAGTTATGGGATGGTTATGAAAGCTTAAAATCAGAAGCAGAAAAAAAAATCAGAAGCAGAGGAGTGGGATAGAGTATGGGTGAGAGATTCTTGGTTTTCCTCATAATTTCTGCTAAATCATCTGGCCAAATACATATAAACATTAATTAAAATTGAAAACAAAAGAATGATGGAATAAGAAAACAATCAGAGTGGTCCTGGGTCACAAACTACTAGTCTAACTTGAATAAATCACCTAGTATTGAATTTAAATTTCTTATCTGTAAAATAGGCTAAGCCAGTGGTTTTCCAATGTTTTTAAAATAAAGTATTACGCGGAATCCCAACACATTGTAAAAAAAAGTCCTGAAGGAGCTCCTCTGATTGAGGGAGGGGGAGGGGACCAGGAGTTCAGTCTACTAGTTCTCCCCATTACCTCTTTCTTCCCCCTCCTCACCTATACCACAGGCAGCCCCAAGACACCTCATCAGACAATTGCAAGAATTGAGAAGACTGTTAGACCGCATGACTGTTTTTCAAATTAAGGTCCTAGCGCATTAATTTAATGGTTTGGAACCAGTATGACACTAGAACAGGACAGAAAAATTAGAATGAGATCCATTGTGTTGTTTTGCACATTTCCATGGTGTATATATATACATGCCCTATCTTCCTGGCTGGCTGGAAGATTCTAGGACCGTTTGTCCTATTGAGGACCTCGACAGCAGGGCAGGGAAGATGTTTGTTGTCGGGAGTCCTGTTTAAAACACGGGTGGGGGGCTCGACATGAACAGTACTAGCCAAGCCCAGACCCCTACTCTTTGGCCAGGCCTTCCGTGTAGAGCCATGGTAGGAACTGTGTGGAAGAGGCTTCCCCCCTCATGCAGAAGGGGGTGGGGAGGGCGGTCCTTCCTGATTCTGCACAATACACATTCTGGTCATTTTTGTAATGAGACTGTTGGGTAAAAAGGACACCAGCTTTATTTTTTTTATTTTTATTTTTATTTTTTTTTAGGGCACCAGCTTTAAAGAAAAAAAATGGAGAATGAAGACAGACATTGTATTTCTTGCTACCGGTCACCATCAAAATGTTTACAGTGTTTCTCCCAATTCAAACATTCTCTGATTCTGTGACTGCCCTAAACCACCCACCCTCTCGTTGGACACAAAATTGTAATAAGCAGTGCAGACTGTAGGCTGTACCTTAAAGCCTTCGCATTCCCACTAGGCTTCGAGAAGACAGGTCTGCAGCTCTAATCCCCTCTCAGGAAGCAGAACAAGAAACCCCACTATTTAAAAATCCCTCCAGGTGACTCTAATACTTCCTCCTCCTTCCCCTTCTCTCCCCACTCCCCCACCCAGCCCCCAAGTCCCCATCCACTGAGCCAAGAGTAGAAATGAGCTGTTAATGCGAATAGTAAAATGCATGTGGGGAAAACCTAAAGAACCAAGCCTCAGCTGTTGATGAAGATAACCAGTGGTTATTCTTAATTAGTGAATTTTTATGCTAAACTGATAAGGAATTTCCCAGATAGATTTCATTTTTATGAATGCCAAAATAAATACAGTGTTCTATATGTTTGATCACAAAGCTCAGGAAGGCACTATGGCCTCATAAATAAGAGAAAACTAGAATAAATACACTCAAGGGAGGGGGTCACTTGGGTCAAGCTCCCCTGGGGCTCCATGAACCCCTTGAAAGCACACAAAATGTTGTTTGCATGTACATGTGTACATTTTTTTTCCTAGGGTAAGAGCTCTTGTCACTCTCATCAGCATTTCAGAGGAATAGAGAATCCAAGAAAGGTTTTTAAAACCCACTGGGCTATCGGATCATGTTCGTTATGGGTACAAGAGAAACCACTGTCTCCAGGTGAAACAAATTTTGACTTTACCGTAATCAATAGAAGCCTTTGTTTTACCTCTTTGGAAAGGCCTGGAAAAAGCCCGCACATCTGCCTTCACTGAAGGTGCACCAATTCAGAGCAGCCTTAGATGACATACAGCCAGCCCAGGGATGCCTCGGCCTCAGTTACACCTGCTACCCCTGGCAGCGAGCCCCAGCACCCGCACCTATGAGAACACCCTCCACAGATCATCACAAACCCGATAGGGGGCAGCAGGGCACAGTGAGAAAACAACACAGCCACCTTTATGATTTAAGATTATTTGCTGAGTATTTTCACAAGATAAGACTATCTAAAGTTTACACGAGGTGCTCCCTTCCCCCTGTTAAGAAAGTATAGATAGTATGACGATTTTATTTTTCATACCTTGTGATAACGCAGAGACAAAAATACCTCCACTGTGTAAAACTGAAATGTTAGGGGTTTGGTTTGGTTTTGTTTTTCTACTAAAACCTTCAGTGCATCTAGAAATACACCTTTCCAGAGTGTGGTCAGAGCTTTTTTTCCAGCTCAAAGCATCAGGAAAAAATACCAGAAAAGAAGGTCAATACATTACCTCCTGCGGCCAGAAAAGTAGGAGCCTTTCCACAAACACAGAATTCAAAGGAAGGAGGCTATAAATAATTATTAGATTATTAGATTATTAGTGCCTCAACTGTCTGCAACATGTTCTGTTTTGTTTTCATTTTTGTTTTTTAAGCATCTACTACAGACCTGCACCTAATACAGGATGGAGAATAATGCAGATATGAATCCCGGCACCACAGCACCCTAGCTCACTCAACCTCTGCGAGATTCACTTTTTATCATCTGTAAAATAAAGTGATAATATCCGTTGCCTTGTGTGGATACTGTGAAAATTCTAAAAATCAAAAGACAGAAAGCTCTCGCAAGCGCAGCTGCTCAGGGTGTGTTGGTTCCTTGTCCTCCCCTCACAACCACCTTACTCCTCACAGAAGCCTTTTAAAGATTTTATTTATTTGTGTTTTTATTAGAGAGAGTGAGGGAAAGGGGGGCGGAGGGGCAGAGGGAGAGAAAGAATCCCAAGCAGACTCCCTGCTGAGAATGGAGCCCTACTCTGGGCTCCATCTCATGACCCTGAGATCATGACCTGAGTCAAAATCAAGAGTCCCACACTTAACTGACTGAGCCACCCAGTTACCCCTCACATCAGCCTTTAAAATCCTGCTTCCAGGAATGACAAAGTCTCAGTCCTCCAGAAACGTGCCAGGAGGAGACCCAAATCCCCTCTGAGATAGATACTTTTCCCTAATACTGTGCAGTGTTCCAGGAACCCATAGGTAATTATTTCAAACCCACTCCATGTTTGCTGCAAAACAGGCAAGCTGGAGGACTCAGGTATGGCCCATAGACTACATCCAAAGGCAAGATGGTACTGGGAACAAGCCAGGTTTACACAAGAGGTTTGTTCAGACCGACAAAGCTTGAGGTCTGAAGGCCTTGGTGTAGCCAAATAGTTGGCCCAGTGGCCATAATGACGGTGTCTCCACTACTGCATGATGTGCAGACTGGGAATCCAGCAGGCTAGATCAATAAGCACCTGCCATTTGTGAGGTATGTCCAAGGGCACCCTCTGATCAGGGTTCAAGGCTAGCTCCAGAGATGGCTTGGGTCGGCCCTGGGGCCCTGGGGGCACTGGATCTTAAGTAGAAGCCTAGTTCTCTAAACCTTGGGCTGGGTGGAGAAGAAGTCAGGCCAAAGTCCGATGGGATGCATCAGAGCACTTTAGGGTTTATAGAGTAAAACACAGGCAGGCAGTATGTTCCTCAGAGCCTCTGAAGGCACAGTGGCCAAACCCAATGGTCATCGCTGGAGGGTCCCACACATCTGGGTTCTGCACAAAAAGAGAATATTCATATTCGCCTCCGAATATGAGAGAGAGGAAAGAAGGGTTAAGCCCCAGATCTCCTACTTATGCTTGCACAGTGGGGAGGGCAGAGACTACTAGCTAGCTAGCTAGCAACTGAAGGGAAAGGGAATGGCAAGGGTGAGGCAGGGCTACAGAACAGAGGGAGCAGCCTCTCCTCCAGAGCACGTTTTCTCCAAGTGAATTTTCTGCAATTCTTTGATTTAAAGGCATTTATGGCCATGATAGCTGTTGAGACCACACTAGAAGACACTAGAACAGGGACACCTGGGTGGCTCAGTGGTTGAGAGTCTGCCTTTGGCTTAGGTCATGTTCCCAGGGTCCTGGGATCAAGTCCCACACCAGGCTCCCCATGGGGAGCCTGCCTCTCTCCCTGCCCATGTCTCTGCCTCTCTCTCTCTGTGTCTCTCATGAGTAAATAAATAAACTCTTTATAGAAGATATCAGAACAAAGAGTACAAAACATGCATCAAAACATCGGTCAACAGAGACTCTAGGCTCATTTCTCCATTACCCAGTGAAGCGGCCCCCTATCCAGACACCCTACACAGCCTTTGCCTCGGGCCCTACTCTTAGGATCTGACTACATCTCCAGTTGACATTTTGGCTAAATCCTGATAGATGGAGCCACCAACTACTGACAGTCTGTTCTTGCTTTCCAAAACGGCATCAGCAATTCCATTCCTGGTGCATATCCTTGAATTGTTGAATGTCGGGAAGACAGCCACCTCTGGAATAGTCAATAGGAAACCAAGAAGATCAAATTAGCTCATTCAGGGTTTGAACCTATTTTCCTCAGTTAGACTTTCTACTAACATTTAGTCACTTCCAAATGTATTAGTTATGGATCACCAGAGAAGAGGAGAGAGAAAGAGAGAGAACCTTATTATAAGGAACTGGCTCACATAATTATGGAGGCTGAGAAGTCCCAAGCTCTGCAGTCAGCAAACTGAAGACCTAGAAGAGCTGCTGGTGGTGTTCAAATCTAATTCTAAAGGCCTGAAAGCCAGAAGAGCTGTAAGTTCTAGTCCAAGGGCAGAAGACTAATGTTTCAGCTCAACAGTCAGACAGCTGAAGGCCCCTCTTATTCAGCCTTTCTGTTCTAATCACATCTTCAGTTGATTGGATGAGAACAGCCCACATGGGGAAGAGCGATCTATTTTACTGAATCTGTCAATTCAAATATTAATCTCACCCAGAAACACCCTCACAGACACATCCAGTATAATGTTTGATCAAATGTCTGGGTACTCTTTGGCCCAATCAAATTGACACATAAAATTAACCACCAAAAAGGACTTGAATTTCACCTTTTATTTCTTCTGCCATCATCTGATGGGGACATCTATGATTAAGAGAGGGGCAAAGTGATATTAGTGAGAAGGACAAACTACAGGTTAGATCATCCTCTCCAGAAACTGAGAATATTCCCCATCTGTCCATGTATAAATATAGAGTCCCTTCTTTGCAGGAGAAAAAGAAAATAATTAGACCACAGGCTTGAGAATGACTACGTTTCATGTATTACTTTAGGGTTTTTATTTTTTCCCATTCAAAAATGTTATAGAGAACAAATCCCATAAACAGAAAACAAATCCCATCAACTGAGCCCTGGC